>NW_028252141.1:0-133010 GCF_964263255.1 Lissotriton vulgaris
CTATTAGCCTAAAGTGTTTAAGTTACAAACCTCTGAATATGTTGTAGCTGACCAATCTTGGGAACACACCTATTATCAAAGACACTTCCAAATATGACCAATATTCTGAGGATGATGGCTTGCGGGCACCAAAATATCTACCATCTGTTAACAGAAGAAAGCATATATACTATAGTCTGAGCGAATGCTAGGTCAGAAATAAAAAATAAATAAACAACATGCCCTACATTTGTCAAACAGATCTTAGCACAACGCAAATCTGTGGAGTTATCAAAGACCTGCCTCTAATAGAGGTAATGCTATACCTGTAGTAGATATAGTCGCAAGCTCGAAGAATTCAAATAGGTTTTTCATGTGGTCCAAATATATACGTGACCAGTTGGGGTTAATTAGACACCTTGGAGAGTTCAGCTATTCACCTCCTGGAATAAAGACAGAGGAGCATGATATAATTATACCCATGTAGCTGCAGATTAAATGAATGGGGGAAAATACAGGGATCAGAGAATGGTCTAACAAAAGACATGATAAATAGTCCTCACATGAGGTAAACATAGAGCCAATGTATAAAATATCTAAAGGTCTTGGTTATATTCATTACAGGAATGAACCATAGGAAATAGCCATAAAGTACCTGCTGTATATATAGTTGTAGACTAAGGAGGTCAGGTGTAGTTTTGATTGGTTCCCGGAGTCTTAAAAGTGAAAAGAATCCACGTAATGAGATATGGGAGGTCTGCTCCTAGAGAGAAAGCGAGGAGCGCCATATTAGTAACAAGCATTTACAATGCAACGGTCTCGGCATTATGAAAGGTAGAGCTGTTGGCATTGCTCATCATTCGCGGACACAGAGCCAGGCACACAGACAGAGAGCCAGGCACACAGACAGAGAGCCAGGCACACAGACAGAGAGCCACGCACACACACACACACACAGAGCCACTCACACACACACACACACACACACACAGAGCCACTCACACAAACACACACACACACACACACACAGCCACTCACACACACACACACAGAGCCACTCACACACACACACACAGAGCCACTCACACACACACACACACAGAGCCACTCACACACACACACACACACCCAGAGCCACTCACACACACAGAGCCACTCACACACACACAGAGCCACTCACACACACACACACACACACACACACACAGAGCCACTCACACACACACACACACACACACACACACAGAGCCACTCTCACACACACAGAGCCACTCACACACACACAGAGCCACTCACACACACACAGAGCCACTCACACACACAGAGCCACTCACACACACAGAGCATACATGTTTATATCACTCTATGAAGACCAGTGAAAAAAACCTACATTATGAGGGCCACCCTTTCTGATCATCAGAGAATCAAAATGATCATACATTTTATGTTTATACTATAATGACAGTATGAAAGTTATATCAGATTTTAAAAAACGATTATGGGAATAGTTTTGAGACTTTCGGACATAACCCCCTTATGAGGACCGCATATGTCCCGTATCCAAGAGTTATGAAGACCATTTTTACACACTACATAAAGACAGCAAACAGCTTTACGAGGACCGGTGTGTGTTTTTATACAAGGCTGTTTATGAGGACCAGATTATATTTTACATATAGTGTCTTCCTATTTGGTACAGTATATATTTGTCAAAAAAACAGCCTTTATTTGGATCCCTTTCGTATGTGACTGACAATTTATTACAGAATACATATGCATTTAGCAAACACTGCTTTCTTATTTCATCCAGCGTATATTTAACTGACCATACTGGATTTCAAATAGTGTATTATTTAGACAATACCTTTAAAAAATAGTTCCTAACTGCTAAAATATCCATATTTTCACTGTGTTTCCCTTTGAATTTGTGTAGTTCTGCATCCTCAATTCAGTTGGTATTTTGAACATTTTGAAGAGCTGCTTTTCAGTTTCCAGCCACATGTGCTATATTCTTAAAGTGGTAAAAAATGTAGGGCCCGGATTAGGCATTGTAGCACTTGTAAAACTGCAGACGGGATCTCCATCTCGTTTTTGAAGGTGTATCCCATTCATCCAACTCTAATTATGGCATTTGACAATTTGTAAGTAAATTCTGTCCATAAATTGTGAAAAGCTGGTTAAACGTCAACTTCAACATAAGAACTTGAGGTCGCTCAAATAAGACCTGGAAGGCAAGAGTAGAGCTGAACCTATTTTGATCTTTAAAATGGGGATACATAGGTGTTTGTCTTTCTGTAGCTATGGGTTTTACACATGTTTAGGTGCCTGATATGTCTGTGCTTCTATTGCCATCATATGGATCATATCTTAGTGTGTGTCAAAAAAGTGTGATCTGTTATCCATCACAACGAGGACCATATGATATTGTGTGTTAAACACCTGACCCTATTCTCATAGCAATTACCTCACCATTAGGTCTGATGCTAATTTGTACTGTTATCAAAGCTACTGTTATCAAGCATGAATTTCTTTTCTATTCAATAAGGACTATATCACCTAGTATATTACAATTGCATGTGGTTTTACCATTCACACTGAGAAACAGATAATATGGCATGCTACAAGATTTTGTTCTTTGATACATCACATTGAGGGCCACATCATGGTGTTTGTTAGTAATATGAGCGGGTGCCTATTCATCACAGAGGACATTTTCATACTGTGTATTGCAGGTTTGTGCATGCTTTAAACATCACCAGGAGAAAAATATTATGGAGTGTGTTACAAGTCAATGCTTGTTAGACCAGTCAGCCTTAGGGTGGTCATCCCCAAAGCTGATTGCCTTCACCCCCACTATATTTCTGAATTTTCTTTTGTTGGCCTTAGGACTGCTAACCAGTGCTAAACTGCTTGTTCACATTCCCTAAAACATGATAGAATTGGACTACAGACCCCATTGTCACATTTAATTTATTTGCAAGTACCTAGTAAAGTAATATTTCTTCTGTTGAGTACATATAAGCCACCTATAGGGAAGGTCCTCAAAAGCACATAGGGCAAGGTGCAGTTTACTTAAAAAAGTTGGACATGTAGTTTTTAATCTGACATGTCCTGGTAGTCACTATTGCAAGGCCTGCCTCTTTCATAGCATACCATTGGGTACCTTATTACATTTAATAAGTGTTAATTTTTTATTGGGAGCAGGTAGGAAAGTCATGAATGGTATCAGAGTAATTTAAAACCATCTTGAATGGTAAATTCATATTTCAATCCTCAATTTTAAAAATACCACTTTTTAGACAGTTGGAAACAAGAAAAAGGTCTGGACGTACGTTTTTGAATAAATACATTCATAAATAACCACCTTAGATTCTCAAGTAGTTATATTGTTTTCCTTACACTTGTTATTTGTTCATTTATTTGTGGAACAAACAAGATGGATATTTCTTTCATGTCTTAAAGAAGAACAATTAGTACCAACATATATCAACAACACAATGGTGACAGTACTTTGGACATATAACAAATACTTAGGAAATGAGCAAACATGACAAAACAATAGACCAGTCCTTATTTTAACATAAAGAACAATGGCGGTACAATTCAGTTATGTGTTTCACTACATACACCTGCCATAACCAGCGAAGCAGTTAAACAGTTACACCAGGCCTAAATGTCCTGTTTGTACTCGGTATGGGTTGGTTGATTGGTGGTGATTATTGCTGGCTGGGTGGGGTCGACACATTTCAGAACCCTATTTGATTTCAGGGTTCTCCTCAGGACCAGGACTTGGTCATTCACATTTGAGGTGAGGGAATTCTCACGGGTGATGATGCCTTATGAACTCAAGGGGTGTGGTCCTTTTTCTCTTGTTGTGTCCAGAAATGACTGCAGCGGTTGCTGGTGCTTCAATATGATATTCAAGCTTCAAAATAATTAGATGATGACAGGGGGTACTTGTTAATGGCTTTCAAGCTGTAGCTTTGTGAATGGTTCTCATGGGGGCCTCACATGGTTCTTCTCCTCATGTACGATGTACATCCTATGTACTCTGTCCCTGTTGTAAATCACAGATACCCCTTTATCTAAATCCTCCCCCCACCACCAAGTATAAATCACCCAAATCTTTTTCACTTGCCCTTATTAATGTCCGCTCGCTCGGGAAACACCGACAGGACATAGCCGACCTGATGGAGGACAATAGTTTAGACTTACTATTTATGACAGAAACTTGGATGGATAGTTCGTCCGATCCAGATATAGTGATTGCAGCTCCAAAAGGCTTTTCCATCCATAGACTGGACAGACAACGCAAGAAAGGTGGTGGGATTGCCGTCATTTTACGCAACACTTTTATCGCCAGAACCAACATGATCTCACTACCATCGTGTGAAGCTCTGCAATTTTCTATCAAACTGACTCCCTCCTATAACTTTAATGGGATCCTTTTGTATCATCCACCAGGATCAAGGACCGGATTCATTTCCGACCTCAGGTCCATTCTGGAATCTTCAGCCCTTGATAGTTCCCTCACTGTCCTCGGTGATTTTAACTTTCATTTTGACAAAACAGAGGACAAAGATACTGCTGCGCTTCTAGGAGATATGACCACCTTTGGTCTCCCATTGTTGGCCAAATCATCCACACATGACGGGGGCCATATATTGGATGGCATTTTTACCAACTCACAGGATTTACAAGTCTCTCAAATCCTTCCAGTTACTTGGTCAGACCACCATGCCATCATGGTGTCACTAACCATTCAAGACATTGGTGCCTCCACACTACCATCCAACTCTCAACAGTCCTTCCAGGCGTGGAATGACATTGATAGTTCCAGCCTGAAAACTCTCTTAACCAAATCCACTCCCCCTCTATCAACCGACCCTAACACCGCCACCTCCCAATTCTATGAGTGGGTGGGCTAGGCGGCATCCTCCCTGGCCCCGGTTAAACAATGGTCTCGCAATAGATCTACCCCGTCGCCCCCCTGGTATTCGGAGGCCTTAAGAGAACAAAAACAACAGTGTAGGAATAAGGAGAGGCACTGGAGGAAAGACTACTCTGTAGAAGCCAAAATTAAGTATAAAGAAACGGTAGCCAAATATAAAACCATGATTAATGAGGCCAAGAAAAAATTCTTTAGCGTTAGAATCGAAATGGCCAAAAACTCCAATAAAGCTCTGTACGAAACTACTGAGCAGCTAGCAGGATACTCCACAAACCTGACTCCACCTCCCTCACAACCCCTCTGTGACGCCATAGCCAGCTTCTTCTTTAGTAAAGTCAACGACATCTATTCTGACTATGCTAATAACACCAAACTCCCTCCCAACTTGTCGACCGCCGCTAATACTGGACCCATCCTCTCTCAGTTCGCAGAAATTTCTAGTTCCCAGATAGCTGATATTATATCCACCATTAGATCAGGTTCTGCTCTTGACCCCTGTCCATTTAAAGTACTGCTACCTGTTATTGAAATGGTTCTTCCTGTCATCACCTCTATCTGCAACGCCATGTTTAGTACAGGCACTTACCCTGATATTCTAAAAAAAACCCTCATTAAACCACTCTTAAATAAGCCACATCTCGACATGAAAGAACCTAAGAGCTATCGACCTATTGCCAGCCTACCAGTACTGGCTAAAAAAACTGAAAAAGCTCTGAATCAACAACTCTCCGCGTTCTTAGAGCAACATCATTTACTTGATAAATCCCAGTTTGGCTTCCGCCAATTCCATGGGACGGAGACGGCTCTGATCAAAGCGGCGGATGATATTAGATCCATCCGCGATGCTGGGGGTACAGCAGTCTTGATACTGCTTGATTTATCGGCAGTCTTCGACAAGGTCGATCATGCTACGTTGATCGACCACGTCGAAAACATGGGTGTCCAGGAAAATGCCAGTAAACTTCTGGCCTGTTTTCTGGCCAATAGAACCCAGGTGGTCACAATGGGACCCTTTCACTCTTCCACCTTGTCCCTGCAATGTGGAGTACCTCAAGGCTCATCCCTAAGTCCGACACTTTTCAACATCCATGTGTCGGACTTAGCCAATGTTATTCGTGCACATGGGATGAGCCTTACTTCCTATGCAGATGACACACAGTTGGTCCTTGCCATTAAGAACAACGGCCATAAAATAGCGGAAGATCTTAAATCAGGCATGGTAGCAATTGGGAGCTGGATGGCTTCCAATTCCCTAAAATTAAATTCCGACAAGACGGAAGTAGTCATCTTCGGACCGCTGACTCCGGAATGGTCATCCAATTGGTGGTCATCCTCATTAGGCTCGCCTCCCGAGCTTGTCAGTAAGGTGAGGAACCTGGGAGTCATTTTTGATAACCGCCTCACTTTTCATCCACACGCTAACCAGATCACCTCCTCAGCCTTCCACAAACTAAGACTCATCAAAAAAATCCTCCCCTTTCTTCCTGATACAGCTGGTAAAACCCTGGTTACTTCCCTTGTATTGTCCACCTTGGATTACTGCAACGCTTTATTCCTCAATGCACAAGAAGGAGTTTTAAACAAAATGCAAATTATACAAAACTCAGCTGCCAGGCTACTGGGAAAAATTCCCAAATATCAATCCGCCTCAGACACAATCAGAGAGTTACACTGGTTACCCATCAGAAACAGAATAAAATTCAAAACTCTCTGTATTGTGTACAAGGCCTTGCATAATATGGGACCAGCATATCTTGTCCAAAATCTGATTCCCTATTGTCCGTCCAGAACACTACGTTCTTCAAGTCTAATTGATCTTGTGGTTCCTCAGACCAAAACTGTTTCATGGGGTGACAGAAGATTCCTGGTGTCAGCTCCAAAATTGTGGAACACGCTGCCCCATTTGATTAAAGCCAGTCCTTCCCTCTGGTCCTTTCGTAAGCAACTTAAGACCTGGCTCTTTAATCACTAGACTCAGCTCCCCCCTCTCAGGTTAAATATTACAGACATCTTAGCGCCGAGACGCCCATGGGCCTTTGTTCACACTTTAGAAATATCATTAATAATAATAATAATAATAATATGTGAAGCGAATGATTTCTGGCAGAACCCGTGATGCATTGACATTTTTGTGCAGTGTAATGCCAGTGGCGGGGAACACAAGTATTTCAATGACTTCCGCATTGTTGGCATACCAGGGAGAGACGATGCAGCAGAGGAGGAACTCGATCGGGAACTTATACATAATTGAAGGAGCTGAGCTCTTCATTGAAAGACTCGCAATCCCCACCGCCGGCATTACACTGCACAAAAATTTCATAAGGCTACCTTAAGATGCTTGATAGAACTGTATCCAATTCTGAGTGCACTCCTGACAGAGATTGTTCCTCTTAGGTGCTGATAAGCAGGAGTTGTTTTTGATAGTTTAGTCCATTAAAATGATTATATCACATTTCATATTGCAACATTGTGCGCTATTAAATCCTTTATTGAAAAAGCATCATGAATCACAGCAGGGTCATGGTTGCGGGGCGGCGTGGCGGCTGCGCATGGTGTGCCGGGATGACAGGCATTGGATTTGTTATTTTCGGGTGGCGTTTCTCAATGTACCCGTGTCGAGTATGTGCTTTTCATTAATTATGCAAGTTTAGAAACTCAGTATAACTTAAATGTTTATCTGTTATTAAGATAAATATTTATATATATTTTTGATGACCCTATATATTTTGTGATCATGTGAAAGCATAAGGTAAATCATGCACTTGTGTTAATTTAATTACGCTGCCTAGACCTATTAATGCCAGGCTTTCTTCCAAAGGTTCTAGGCATCGTACAAGGTCCAACAAAGTCTTTTCACTATGTTTGCTCATATGTGAGCTTGGTGTTTATAGGTGATATGGTATAATCACCACGTATGTATTGGCTTTGAGAAAGACCAGTTTGGTTGAAACGCGTCAGCCGAATAAAACTTTTTTTGGAAACCTTAAAAAAAAGAACCTGCAGGGTCACAATCACAATCTTGCCAGTGGTTTTCTCCTGCCCTGTAAAATGACCATAGCTTTGAGTGTTACAGGTGTGTTGGTATGTTATATATGTGAGCTACTATTATCATACTTTGGATCAAGTCATGGTGTGCATCACAGCAGTTTGATTTTATCCATCATAATGAGGACCACATGATGTTGTGTGTTACACAACTGAGCTTTTCCTATCACTTTGATGACCACCCCACTAGGTCTGTTGCAAAATTGTGCTAGGACCTAAAGTACTGTTACCAAGAATTAACTTCTTTCCATAACAAATAGGAATATATCTCATTGTATGTAACACATTAATTTGGGTTTATCAAGTGCAATGAGCACTAGATGCCATGACATGTTTCAAGATCGCTTGTTTTCATACATCACATTAAGGAGCACATCGTGCTATCTGTTACAACATGAGAAATTGTCTATTTATCATAGAAGGCAATTTCATATAGTTTTACATGGATGTGCATGTTTTAAATATCACCAGGAGGGCAATATCATGCAGTGCACTACAGCTGCATGTTGGTTTATTTCTTCATTTGTAATTAATCGCAGAGACTTTGTGATGTGCTGGCATACAATAACAAGGCTACCGTAGCATTCTTAATAGACATAGACCAATTCCTCATTACAACTGTATTCATGTGAGATTGGTCCGTCCCATCTGGTGTCACTAAATATGATTTGTTTAAGACTTTTAGTCCATCAAACTCATAACGACATCACAGTGCATGTTTTAACTCTCTGTGATATTACACCACACTCTGATGCAAAAAAACTCTTGCATGTTTTTATCCATCAAAATGAGGACTACATTGTGGTATGCAATTCAGATGACCATGTGTGTAAATTGTGAGGTTTTATACATTGCAAAAAGGAGCATAGCAAAGCACATGTTACAGCTTTCTTTTGTGTTTCTAACATGTAGTAGACACTGCCACAACTTTACATGTGTATCAAGCATATGAACCTTTCTTCTGGACACTGAAAACCATTTCATATTTTGTGTATCACAAGAAGGTGCTCTTTTATGCTTTACAATTGCTCCTATATAAAGGTGGCTTATGCTCCTATGTGCACTTATAGGTCACACTGAGGACCATGTTAAATTGTGTGAGACAGGTTTGTGTACCTTTATCTGCCACAAGTAATATTGTGGTGCCTATTACAGAGGTTGGCGTTTTTATCTATCACAATGAAGACTGTATCAAGATATGTGTCATAATTGTGTGTTTTTATCCAACACAATGAGGACCACACTTTGGTTCATTTTAGACATGTGTGCTTCTGCTATCACAGAGTCACATCATGTGATATTGAACAAGTTCATGTTAATGTAGCTTAATTAGAAGTACTACATTATTGTGATTTAGTTTTATTGCACATTCCTTTAACAGTAAGCTCCATTAACAGTAAGCTTCTTTAACATTATGTTGGGTATTAGTAAAGCGTTTTTATCCATCACAATGAGGACTGTATCAAGATGTGTATAACAACTGTGTGTTTTTATCCAACACAATGAGGACACATTTTTGTGCAGTTTAGACAAGTGGGCTTCTTCTATCACACAGTCACATCATGTTGAATTGAACAAGTTCATGTTAATTTAGCCATCATTAAAAGTACGACATTAATGTGAATTAGTGTTATCACATATTCCTTTAACAGAAAACTCCTATGACATTATGCTGTGTATTAGTAATGTGTATGATCTTAAGTAACTAAAAGAATCTATATTGTATTGTATCTTGGAAATGTGTGCACTCATCCATCACAATGAGGGCTCTATACAGGCCTGGTCCCTAGGACATGCATCATCCAGCCAATCGACCATCATAAAAAAGCACAGGTGCTAATGTGCACAGGTATACATTTACACTTGCAAAAAGATGACTAGTGAATGTGAGTAAATACATCTGTGTGTGGGGTTAGTGAATTTCAGAGGGCCTTGTTGTTCTGCAAAGTATTTGTGTGCCTGCAAATGTGCTACTGTGTAACTGTCCACAAACATTTCTTCAGCCCATTCCAACCCAGGGAACAATCTGATATTCACTTCTAACACGTGCCAGATTAAATCTGTTTCCAGGGTTGGAAGTGGAAGCAATCAGACTAAAAATTGGAAATAGCATAGATGAAGAGATTATTCCATAGGGAAAAATGTTTTTAAAATGTTATTACTTCTACTTGCTTCAGAATATTTCCCAAAATCTAAGCATGCAAACTTGTTCAAGGGAAAATGGAATTCTCAAAAGAAAATGAAGACTACCCCTTGAAATACATCCTCTGTAGCTGTATGCTAACTGTCCCCAAGGCAACCTTTGTGAATTAAAAAGCAGCTTGCTCATGTAATCCAAAATTATAATAAATGTAGCACTTGGTGTAGTGAATTGAGTAAATGTAAATGTAAATGTATAGTATTTATATAGCACACTCCTACCCAGAGGCCTCATAGCGCTGTATTCATACCGCTGTGGAACCCATCCCGGCATTCCTGTGAAATGTCGACTCCTGGGCACCTCAAGGTGAAGCCAGGCATCCAAGCGCTGCTGGGGCCGTTGTGGAGATTAAGCAAGCTATTGCCCAGAGTCACAGAGTGGGACCCATGATTAGACTAGGCACCGAGGCAAGAATTATCAGGTCCGGGGAAATTGAGTCCAAGAACCGCCGAGGCGGGAATTGAACCCTGGTGCCGGGCCAGACCTCTGCATCAGGGTCTGCCGCTCTAACCATTGAGCTACGCTTCTCCAGTAAATGATAAAGGAGTATAAAAGGTGTTTGTCTATATGAATCACAGCAGGGTCACAATCACAATCTTTCCAGTGGTTTGCTCATACCCTGCACAATGACCATAGCTTGGAGTGTTACAGGTGTTTTGGGGTTTTATATAAGTGAGCTACTATTATACTTTGAATCGAGTCTTGGTGTGCATCACAATTGTTTTTGTATCCATCACAACGAGGACCATATGATGTGTGTTATACATCTGAGCTTTTGTATATCACTGTGAGGACCACTCCACTAGGTCTGTTGCAAAGTTGTGCTATTATCTAAGCTATTGTTACCAAGAATGAAATTATTTCCATCACAAATAGAATTATACTACATTGTATGTTGCAAATTAATTTGGGTTTATTAAGTGCAATGATCACTAGATGCCTTGAAGTGTTACACGATTGTTTGCCTTGATACATCACATTAAGGAGCACATCATGCTGTCTGTTAGTAATATGAGAAAATATCTATGTATAACAAAAGACAATCTCATACAGTGTTTTACAAAGATGTGCATGCTTAACCATCACCAGTGGGGCAATATCATGCAGTGCACTAAAACTGCATGTTGATTTACCTCTTCATTTGTAATTCATTGCAGAGAATTTGTGATGTGCTTGCCTAGCATCATAAGGCTGCCTTAAAATACCTCATAGAAACAGACCTGTTCCTCATTAAGACTGCATTCCAGTGAGAGACTGGTCCTCCCTGGTGTCAATAAATATGAATTGTTTAAGAACTGTAGTCCATCAAACTCATTATAGCATCACACTGCATGTTTTTAACTCGGTGTGCTATTACACTGTACTCTAAAACAAAAACACAACAGTGTTGTTATCCATCAGAATGACGACTACATTGTGGTAGGCAATTCATGTGACCATGTGTATAGCGTGTAAGCTTTTATGTAATGCAAAAAAGGGCACATCATGGCGCATGTTACAGAATTGTGTTGAGATTTTTAACATACTATAGACCCTGCCACAACTTTATAAGTGTATCAATCATATGAACATCTGTTCAGGACACTAAAAACAACTTCATATTGTGTGTCACAACATTGTGCTCCTTTATGCTTTGCAATTGCTCCTATATATATGGGGTTTATGCTCCTATGTGCACTTTATAGGTTAAACTGAGGATCATATTACATTGTGTGAGACATGTTTGTGTGCATTTGTCTGCCTGGGGAAATATGCTGCCTATTGGAGAGGTTGGTGTTTTTATCCATCACAATGAGGCCCATATCAAGATGTGTGTCACAATTGTATGTTTTTATCCAACGCAATGAGGACGATATTTTGGGGCATTTTAGGCATGTGTGCTTCTTGTATCACAGAGGAATATCATGTTGCGTTGAGCAAGTTCATGATAATGTAGCTATCATTAAAAATACAACATTAATGTGATTTTGTGTTTTCGCATATTCCTTTAACAGAAAGCTCCTTTAACAGTAAGATGGTTTAACAATATGCTGTTTAGTTGTAGTGTGTATGATCTTAGGTAACTCAAAAAACTATATTGTATTTCATCTTGGAAATGAATGCACTTTTCTATCAGACTGACGGCTCTATGCAGACCTGGTTCATAGGACATGAATTTATCTACATCACAAAAAATCCCAAGGGTTAATGTTGTGTGCCTTTATCTGCCACAGGAAATATTATGCTGCCTATTACAGAGGTTAGTGCTTTTGTCCATTGCAATGAGGACCATATCAAGATGTGTGTCACAACTGTGTATTTTTATCAAACACAATGAGGACACATTTTGGTGCATTTTAGACACGTGTGCTTCTTCCATCACAGAGTAACATCATATTGTATTGAACAAGTTCATGTTAATTTAGCCATCATTGAAAGTACCGCATTAATGTGAATTAGTGTTATCACTTATTCCTTTAACAGAAAGCATCTATAATATTATGCTGTGTATTAATAAAGTGTATGACTTGAGTAACTAAAAAAAAGTATATTGTATTGTACCTTGGAAATGCGTGCACTTATCACTCACAATGACGGCTCTATACAGCCTGGTCCATAGGACATGCATCATCCATCGAACAATCAATCACAAAAAAGCACAGAGGCTAATGTGCACAGGTAGATATGTACACTTGGAAAAAGATGACTATTGAATGTGAGCAAACATTTTTTGTGTGTGGATAGTGATCTTCACAGGGCTTTGTTGCTCTGCAAACTAGTTGTGTGCCTCCAAATATATTCCTTTGTAACTGCCCCCAAACAATTCTTCAGCCTATTCCCACCCAGGGAACAATCTGAGATTCACTTCTACAAGTGCCGGATTAAATCTGTTTCCAGGATGGAAAGTGAAAGGAATCAGACTAAAAATTGGAGATGGCATAGGTGAAGGGATTCCTTGACAGGGGAAAATGTTTTTCAAATGTTATTACTTCTACTTGCTTTGTAATATTTCCAGAAATGTAAGCATATAAACGTGTTCAAAGGAAAATGGAATTCTCAAAAGAAAAGGAAGGCTACTCCTTGAAATACATCCTCCTTAGCTATAAGCTAACAGTCAACAAGACAACCTTTGTGAATTAAAAAGCAGCTTGCTCTGTATCCAAAATGATGATAATAAACGAAGCACTTGGTGTTGTGAATAGAGCCAATGATTAAAGGGTATGAAGATGTTTGTCTACATGAATCACAGCAGGGTCACAATCACAATCTTTCCAGTGCTTTGCTCATACCCTGCACAATGACCATAGCTTGGAATGTTACAGGTGTTTTGGGGTGTTATATAAGTGAGCCACTATTATACTTTGAATCAAGTGTTGGTGTGCATCACAATTGCTTGTTTTTATCCATCGCAACGAGGACCGTATGATACTGTGTGTTACATATCTGAGCTTTTTCCTAGCACTGCGAGGACGACACCACTAGGCCTGTTGCAGAGTTGTGCTATTATCTAAACTACTGTTACCAAGAATGAACTTCTTTCCATCACATATAGGATTATATTACATTGTATATTACAAATTAATGTGGGTTTATTAAGTACAATGATCACTAGATGCCTTTAAGTGTTACAAGATTGTTTGCCTTGATACATCACATTAAGTAGCACATCATGAATTCTGTTAGTAATATGAGACAGTATCTATGTATAACAGAGGACAATCTCATGCACTGTTTTACAAAGATGTGGCTGTTTTAACCCCGTCGATGCGGCCGCGATTCCCCTGGTGTGCTGTAAACAGCACGAACAGGGGCGGGCCGTGACGAACCCCAGCCGTCATCAGCACACGAGCACCGTAGTGCATGACGGCTGGGGTTCGTCATGAGCATGGAAGGGGTTAACCATCACCAAGTGGGCAATATCATGAGGTGCACTAAAACTGCCTGATGGTTTACCTCTTCATTTGTAATTCATTGCAGAGAATTTGTGATGTGCTTGCATACGATCATACGGCTGCCTTAAGATACTTCATAGACACAGACCTGTTCCTCATTAAGACTGCATTCCAGTGAGAGACTGTTCCCCTCTGGTGTCAGTAAATATGAATTGTTTATGAATAGTAGTCCATCAAACTCATAACAGCATCACACTGCATGTTTTAACTCTGTGTGCTATTACACTGCACTCTGAAAGAAAAAAATCACATGCATGTTTTTATGCATCAGAATGAGGAATACATCGTGGTAGGCGAATATTCATGGGACCATGTGTATAGCATGTGAGCTTTTATGTATTGCAAAAAAGGGCACATCATGACGCATGTTACAGAATTGTGTTGAGATATTGAGATTATGCTCCTATGTGCACTTTAAGGGTTAAACTGAGGACCATATTAAATTGTGTGAGACAGGTTTCAATGTCTGCCAGAGGAAATATGCTGCCTATTAGAGAGGTTGGTGTTTTTATCCATCACAATGAGGACCTTATCAAGATGTGTGTCACAATTGCATGCTTTTATCCAATGCAATGAGGACCATATTTTGGGGCATTTTAGCCATGTGTGCTTCTATCACAGAGAAATATCATGTTGCATTGAGCAAGTTCATGATAATGTAGCTATCATTAAAAATACCACATTAATGTGATTTAGTGTTTTCGCATATTCCTTTAACAGAAAGCTCCTTTACCAGTAAGATGCTTTAACAATATGCTGTTTAGTTGTCATGTGTATGATCTTAGGTAACTCAGAAAATTATATTGTATTTTATCTTGGAAATTAATGCATTTTACCATCACACTGACTGCTCTATGCAGGCCTGGTCCATAGGACATGAATTTATCACCATCACAAAAAATCCCAAGGGCTAATGTTGTGTGCCTTTATCTGCCACAGGAAATAACATGCTGCCTATTACAGAGGTTAGTGTTTTTATCCATCACAATGAGGACCGTATCAAGATGTGTGTCACAACTGTGTGTTTTTATCCAACACAATGAGGACACATTTTGGTGCATTTTAGACAAGTGTGCTTCTTCTATCACAGAGTGACATCATATTGTATTGAAAAAGTTCATGTTAATTTAGCCATCATTAAAAGTACCACATTAATGTGAATTAGTGTTATCACCTATTCCTTTAACAGAAAGCATGTATAACATTATGCTGTGTATTAGTAAAGTGTATGACCTTGAGTAACAAAAAAACTATATTGTATTGTACTTTGGAAATGCATGCACTTATCCATCACAATGACGGCTCTATACAGCCTGGTCCATAGGACATGCATCATCCATCGAACGATCCATCACAAAAAAGCACAGAGGCTAATGTGAACAAGCATATATGTACACTTGGAAAAAGATGACTATTGAATGTGAGCAAACATTTTTGTGTGTGTGGAAAGTGATCTTCACAGGGCTTTGTTGCTCTGCAAACTAGTTGTGTGCCTCCAAATGTGTTACTTTGTAACTGTCCCCAAACAATTCTTCAGCCCATTCCCACCCAGGGAACAATCTGAGATTCACTTCTACAAGTGCCGGATTAAATCTGTTTCCAGGATGGAAAGTGAAAGGAATCAGACTAAAAATTGTAGATGGCATAGCTGAAGTGTTACTTGACAGGGGAAAATGTTTTTCAAATGTTATTACTTCTGCTTGCTTTGTAATATTTTCAGAAATGTAAGCATGTAAACTTGTTCAAGGGAAAATGGAATTCTCAAAAGAAAATGAAACCTACTCCTTGAAATATATCCTCTGTAGCTATAAGCTAATAGTCCACAAGACAACCTTTGTGAATTAAAAAGCAGCTTGCTCTGTAATCCAAAATGATGATAATAAACGAAGCACTTGGTTTTGGGAATTGAGCCAATGATGAAGGGGTATAAAGGTGTTTGTCTACATGAATCACAGCAGGGTCACAATCACAATCTTTCCAGTGGATTGCTCATACCCTGCACAATGACCATAGCTTGGAATGTTACAGGTGTTTTGGGGAGTTATGTAAGTGAGCTACTATTATACTTTGAATCAAGTCTTGGTGTGCATCACAATTGTTTGTTTTTATCCATCGCAACGAGGATTGTATGATGTTGTGTGTTACATATCTGAGCTTTTTCCTAGCACTGCGAGGACGACACCACTAGGCCTGTTGCAGAGATGTGCTATTATCTAAACTACTGTTGCCAAGAATGAACTTCTTTCAATCACAAATAGGATTATATTACATTATATTTTTGTCACTGGGTCGTCAAGGAAAGGGTTAAGCCCCGGAAGGAATCAACGTGCGACTTGGTTCTTTTATCCCTTTTATTAGGTATGGTTTGAATATGTTTTTATTTTTCACGTCCGAGTTTGTCTGTTTACACAGCTAGTAGAGGTTAGGTATGAATACTGCTTCCGTTCTTCCTCTTATGAGGCCACCAGGTCAGTCATGGACTCGCATGTTCCTTGGTCAGAAAACCACTGGTGAACGTCGGGACATCGACAATATGTAGAAGTGTAGAGGGCCAGTGCAGGGAGTATCACCACACTCAAAGAAGCCACCACCACCAAGTGTAGTCCGGTTAACCCACCGGTTTAGCAGAGGTGTGTCCTCTACTTACTTTGCTGCCCTCCAGCCCAGTGCCCGTGAGCAGCCCGCAGCCGGACTGTACCTTGTTCAGCCACATTCCTCCTAGAGCGTGGCAGAGCGAAGCGTGAAACGGTTGGCCTCCTGGCGACTCCTCCTCTGCCGGGGTTACCTCCCCACTTGTTGCAGGCGATGAGGTCCCATTTCTCCATCACGCGCTCTGGTTCACCTGGCTCTCTCCGCGTTCTTCAGGTCTCACTTCTTCCTCAGCATCCGTTCCAACATCCATTTCCGCTTGCATCAGCGGGGCTCTCTCTCCCCATTGGTCAGGGGGCAGAGACGTCATCCGGACTTGCTGACCGCCTTGTTCTTGTTTCCTAAAGGGACAGACCGGAGAAAAATCCTGTACACAGAGGAAGAGTGCCTCTTTCACCATAGTCACCGGGGAGTAAGGAATCTCCTCCAATAAGTCATCCTCGACATTGTGACACAGTTACAAATTCATTTGAGCTCATCATGTGCATCGAGCACCTGATGTCTTAAGATACCTAATAGAAACAAACCTGTTCCTCATTGCATGTGCATTCCTGTGAGAGACTGGTCCCCTCTGTTGTCAATGAATATGAATTACATCACAGTGCGTGTTTTAACTCTGCGCTATAACACCTCACTCTGAAAACAACATCTCACACATATTTTCATCCATCACAATGAAGACTGCATTGTCTTATGCAATTCATGTGACCACGTGTATAGCATGTGAGCTTTTATCCATTGCAAAAAGTAGCACATCATGACGCATGTTACAGTTTTGTGTTGCCATTTTAAACATGTAATACACACTGCCACAACTTTATATGTTTCAAGCATATGAACGTTTGTTCTGGACACTGAAAACCATTTCATACTGTATGTCACAAGATTGTGCTCTTTGGTGCTTTACAATAGCTCCTATTTAAATGTGACCTACGGTCCTATAGGCAGTGGTGTAACTAAGAACCATATTAAATTGTGTACAACAGGTTTGTGTGCCTTTATCTGTCACAAGAAATATTATGCTGCCTATTACAGAGATTGGTGTTTTTCCCATCACAATGAGGATTGTATAAAGATGTGTGTCAGAATTGTGTGTTTTTATCCAACACAATGAGGACCACATTTTGGTGTATTTTGGACATGTGTGCTTATTCTATCACAGAGTCACATCAATCAATCAATCGATCAATCAATCATTTGTAAAGCGCACTACATACCTGTGAAGGTCTGAAGGCGCTGGGGGGGGGGCGCTACTGATCAAACAGCCAGGTCTTGAGTACCCTCCTGAAGGTCAGCAGGTCTTGCGTCTGTCGTAGGTTCGGTGGGAGGTTATTCCATGTCTTGGCGGCGAGGTGGGAGAAGGATCTCTCACCGGTGGTTGTTCTTTGGATGTGCGGGACGGTGGTGAGTGAGAGGTCGGCAGAGCGGAGCTGGTGGTTAAGGAAGTAGAAGGAGAGCTGTCTGTTGAGGTAGGCTGGGCCGGTCTTGTGGAGTGCCTTGTGTGCGTGGATGAGGAGCTTGAAGGATATCCTCTTGTTGACAGGGAGCCAGTGCAGGTTTCTCAGGTGGGGGGTGATGTGACCGTGGCGTGGTACATCAAGGATCATTCGTGCAAAAGCATTTTGAATACGTCGTAGTCGTTTGTTGAGCTTGGTCGGGGCTCACGTGTAGAGTGCGTTTCTTTAGTCGAGTCTGCTGCTGACGGGGGCCTGGGTGACTGTCTTTCTTGCATCTGTCGGGATCCATCCGTAGATCTTGCGGAGCATGCAGAGTGTTGAAGCAGGAGGAGGAGACGGCGTTGACTTGCTTGGTCATAGAGAGCGTTGAGTCGAGGATGATTCCCAGCTTGCGTGCGTGGTCGGTGGGTGTCGGGGCTGCCCCCAGTATCGTCAACCACCAGGAGTCGTCCCAGGTTGAAGAGTTGGAGCTGAGGAGGAGGACCTCCGTCTTGTCCAAGTTCAGCTTCAGATGGCTGGTCTTCATCCAGTCGGCGACGGCCTTTATTCCTTCGTGGAGGTTGGCTTTGGCGATGATGGGGTCCTTCGTGAGGGAGAGGATCAGCTGAGTGTCATCGGCGTAGGAGATTATGTTGAGGTTGTGCTGTCGGGCTACGTGTGCGAGCGGGACCATGTAAATGTTGAACAGCGTCGGGCTGAGGGAGGATCCCTGGGGTACACCGCAGATGATCTCGGAGGCTTTGGAACGGAATGGGGGGAGGGGGACGCTCTGGGTTCTGCCAGAGAGGAAGGAGGTGATCCAATCCAGAGCCTTGTCTCGGACCACTGCGGCGTCGAGGCATGCGCGTAGTGTGCGATGGCAGATGGTGTCAAAGCGGCAGAAAGGTCTAGGAGGATGAGTGCTGCGGTCTCGCCATTGTCCAGCAGGGTCCTGATGTCGGCGATGAGGGCAGTCTCTGTGCTGTGGTTGCTGCATAACCCTTACTGGGAAGGGTGTGGATTCTGTTTTCTTCGAGGTATCAGGTTAGCTGCCTGTTGACGGCTTTCTCGATGACCTTGGCTGGGAAGGGGAGCAGAGAAATGGGCCGGAAGTTCTTGAGGTCTCTTGGGTCTGCCTTAGGTTTTTAGGTCTCGCCTGCCAATGCGCTTGTGCATTGCTGGCGAGAATTATAGTAAGTGGAAAAGAAAAGTCTACCAAAATGGCTGCGGATCCCATACAGTTCATGTGAGACAGGCGCGTGCACGCCAGCCACATAACACACCACCATTTGTCTGTGCCTCGGCATCAGACATCAAAGGCTGCCGCTCCCCGCCCCCCTCGTGCACATCGCGCACCACCATTTGTCTGTGCCTAGGCATCAGACTTCAAAGGCTGCAGCTCCCCCGCCCACCCCGCCACAGCACGCACACAAGGCACTCTCATTCCCTCCCGCACGTACTCTTAAATACATTTTCACTCAAATCTTTGCTTACCCATATCAATTCAGCTTTTTAAGGCTCTCAACATCTGTCACAAGGCTCCCTCCTACACTCACCATTAGGAATCACTACCTTCCTTTTATTTATTTATTTTATGTGTTTTTATATAGCGCAGACTTCACCCGAAGATGTCAGAGCGCCTATTGCTGCACGTCTCTTTCTCTTTGCTGTTGGCCGTCACCCTTGCACCTATCTGGCATATCTCTCCATGTCCCCTCATACCCGTCTGGCATTCCTCCCCTCGTCCCCTTGTCATTTCCACTGTTTCCTCACCCGTTGCTGCCATTAGTCAATGCCCTCCACCTCCCCTTCATCTCTTAACTCGCCAGTCACTGGAAGTTGGGAGAGGAACAGCGTGACAGTGCTTCTCTTTGTCGGCAAAGCCAACCGTTTACCTTTAATGTGCTATTATTGCACGCACTCATTATTTCTGTATGTTTGTCTGTATATGCGCTAGGACACCTAGGGCCAGATGTAGGAGCCCTAATACCGGTCGGATTGGCAGATTTCGTCCGTTTCCGACCGGTATTAGGGTTTTCAGATGTAGGGGGCTGAAAATTACAGAATCGCTATATTTACAGATTCGGTAAAATTACCGATTCGGTAAATTACCGAATCGGTAAATATACCGATTCTGTAATTACAAATGTAGGTGGCACAGTTTACAGTGCCACAGGCCCTTAAGAGTCTGTATTTTACCACCCAATCCTATTGGGTGGTAAAATACCGAATTCAGGTGTGTATGCACATCTGTGCATGCACACCTGTGCAATGTGACACACAGATATGCCCTTAGGGCATGTATGTGTGCCACATGTCACACAAGCCTGTACTTGGGGTACTAGAGGGTGTCAAAGTGACACCCCCTGCACCCTTGCAGGATTCGGTATTTACCGATTGTGTAAATACAGAATCGGTATTTCCCATTGACTCCTATGGGCTTCAAAGCCCATAGGAATCAATGGGAAATAACGATCCAGTATTTACACAATCGGTAAATACCGAATTCTACAGATTCGGTAATTCAGATTTTAAAATTACCTACATCTGCCCCCTTCCCATTTACAGACTCTTAAGAACCGAATCAGTAAAATTCGGTATTTAAGAGTCTGTAAATGGGAATTACCTACATCTAGCCCTTAATGTCATACCTGCTTTTTTCATTTATAGGGCGGACGAAAGGTACGGACCGTGCAAATCAGCTCATACGAACGTAAAGTGTTTAAAACAAGCGCAAGCAGCTTGAAAGGGACGAGCAGCATCCCTATTCATGCAGTAGTTACAGGCGGTGCAAATCTGGAAAGCATCCAGGACAACTTGCTTCAAATGATGGAGCAGGGAAGCCCAATGGCTCAGAATCTAGCTCAGTGAGTTAAGAGCTCACCACTGAAATCAGTGTGCAACCTGCACGTCTTGGGTTCATATATATCCTCCCTACTCTGCCTTTCCTCTCCCTCTAGCCTATAAAAGAAGTACCATTATTTTGGGCAACAGTGACCGCTACTACTAGTAGTGTTATGAGAGCAAGCACTACACGTATTATTATTGTTAATGATTAGGTGTGCAAACTGAACACGGGACATATTACACACTTGTCAGTTTTCCTTATCTTGATTTAAATATAAATTGACACCAGTGATACGTGCTATTTTTATCGCTTTTATAAGGATGTCTGCTTCTATCCTTTGAATACCCCGCCCCCCCAAGACCCACTGTTAGCAACCTTCTTAGTGTGTCATTGACCCCCAGGGCCCACCGTTAGCACCCTTCTTAGTGTCACATTGACCCACAGGACCCACTGTATGAGATTTGTGCCCTTGTGTCTGCTCCATAACCTTTGAATGCCCCCCTCCCCCTGACCCACCGTTAGCACCCTTCTTAGTATCAAATTGACCCCCAGGGGCACAGCTCTCTACACCCCTCTCTCTATACCCCTCTCTCTACACCCTCTCTCTTTACACCCTCTCTCTTTACACCCCTCTCTCTCTCAACACCCCTCTCTCTCTCTACACCCCCCTCTCTCTCTACACCCCCTCTCTCTACACCCCTTTCTCTCTACACCCCCTCTCTCTCTATCCCCTCACTCTGCCCCCTCTCTCTACACCCCTTTCTCTCTACACCCCTCTCTCTCTACACCCCTCTCTCTCTACACCCCTCTCTCTCTACACCCCTCTCTTTCTACACCCCTCTCTCTACACCCCTCTCTCTACACCCCTTTCTCTGCACCCCTCTCTCTACACCCCCTCTCTACAGCCCTCTCTCTACAGCCCTCTCTCTGCACCCCACTCTATCTGCACCCCACTCTATCTGCACCCCACTCTATCTGCACCCCACTCTCTCTGCACCCCACTCTCTCTGCACCCCACTCTCTCTACACCCCTCTCTCTACACCCCTCTCTATATACCCCTCTCTCTACACCCCACTCTCTCTACACCCCTCTCTCTCTACACCCCTCTCTCTCTACACCCCACTCTCTCTCTAAACCCCACTCTCTCTCTACACCCCTCTCTCTATCTCTACACCTCTCTCTCTACACACCCCTCTCGCTCTACACCCCTCTCTCTCTACACCCCTCTCTCTACCTCTCTCTCTACACTTCTATCTATCGACCTCACTCTATCTATCTATCTATCTATCTATCTATCTATCTATCTATCTATCTATCTATCTATCTATCTATCTATCTATCTATCTATCTATCTATCTATCTATTTCCCTCATTCTATCTATCTGTCTATCTATCTATCGCCCTCACTCTATCTATCTATCTCCCTCACTCTATCGCCCTCACTCTATCTATCTATCTATCTATCTATCAATCACCCTCACTCTATCTATCACCCTCACTCTATCTATTGCCCTCACTATCTATCTGTTGCCCTCACTCTATCTATCTATCGCCTTCACTCTATCTATCTATCTATCGCCCTCACTCTATCTATCGCCCTCACTCTATCTATCACCCTCACTCTATCTATCTATCTATCTATCTATCTATCTATCTATCTATCTATCTATCTATCTATCTATCTATCTATCTATCTATCTATCTATCTATCTCCCTCACTCTATCTATCTGTCTATCTATCTATCGCCCTCACTCTCTCTATCTATCGCCCTCACTCTATCTATTGCCCTCTATCTATCACCCTCACTCTATCTATCTATCTATCGCCCTCACTCTATCTATCACCCTCACTCCATCCATCGCCCAGTTCGCGCTATATAAAACTTTATAAATAAATAAAATATCTATCTATCGCCCTCACTCTATCTATCTGCCTATCTATCTATCGCTCTCACTCTATCTATCGCCCTCCCTCACTCTATCGATCACCCTCCCTCTATCTATCTATCTATCGCCCTCCCTCTATTGCCCTCCCTTCTTCTATCTATTGCCCTCCCTCCCTTTATCTATTGCCCTCACTCTATCTATCTTTCCTCCTCCCTCTAGCTATCTATCGCCCTCACTCTAACTATCTATCGCACAACAACAGCATCACTCCAGGGCACCACTGCATCACTCAGGGGCACCACAACATCACTATGCGCTACCACAGCATCACTGAACGCCACAGCATCACTTGTCGCCACCACAACATCACTCAGCGCCACCACAGCATCAATCTGTGCAACCATTCAACAACTGGTTCAAATATGTTCTCTCAATGTTTCAAGCTTTATTACAAATGTTACAAATGTCACAAACATATTCTTCACAAAAGTTATTTACAAAAGTTTAAGCTATTGCCATTATACATTACAATAACTTTTATTTAAGTATTAATTATAAAAAAAATGCCTTCGTTATTTGTAATTTCAATACATCTAAGTCACGTAAATACAACACATATTGCATTACAAATGCTATAGGTGTCACATTTGCGAAAGCTAAAACTATTAGCATTGTAAATGACAAAGCTATTAATTTAGCTATTTTCAAAACCAACACATAAATACAAAATTTGTCATTTACAATACCAATAGCTCAAACTTTCCTAATGCGAGACCTATTGCATTGCAAATGCTTGTTTGATTAGGTCGTTGATCTCGGCGTGTTTCCAGATCTCTGGGAAGGTCGCGGTCTCGAGGGAGAGATTGATGACGTTGCGCAGGTGGGGTGCAATGGAGCTGCTTGCTCTGTTGAAGACGTGGTGCGGGAATGGGTCTGACAGAGAGCCTGAGTGGATTGTGCGCATGGTCTTGATGGGCAAATTTTGCGAATTCGCGATTCGCGGATTTGCGAATTCGCGATCCGCAAAATTCACGAATTTGCGGATTTTTTTATTTTTGCGTGTTCGCGGGGCGCTTGGCGTGTTCGCGGGGCGCTTTGCGTGTTCGCGGGGGGTTTTTTTGTGCGAGACCGCGATGCGCCCTTCTGCCCTCTGCCCCACTCGTTCTTGTGCCATTCTGCCCTCCGCCCCACTCGTTGTTGTGCCCTGCTGCCCTCTGCCCCACTTGTTGCTGTGCCCTTCTGCCCTCTGCCCCACTCTGAGACCTTCTGCCCTCTGCCCCACTCCTGTTTTGTTTTAGAATGGCGCCGGCAAGCTGCCAGCGCTATTCTAAAATAGTTACTAAGTTAGCTTCATCAGGAAGCACTAATAGATAAAATAAAGCAGGTGCTCGAGCACCTGCATTTTATTTATTAGTGCCTCCTGTTGAAGCTAACTTAGTAACTATTTTAGAATGGTGCTGGCAGCTTGCCGGCGCCGTTCTAAAATAGTTACAAGCTTGAAGCTTGAACTTTTGCCCCCCGGATCCGTTCCGCTCGCGGATTTTCGGCAAATTCAAGGGAATTCGCGGATCGCGAATTTGCCAAAAAACCGCGAGCGGAACAGATTTTGCGCCCATGCTTAGTCTTGATGGTGTTATCGATGCTCACGTCATGTTGTATTGAAAAAGTTCATGTTAATTTATCCATCATTAAGAGTACCATATTATCATTATTCCTTTAACAGTAAGCGCCTATCAGATTAAGCACTATATTACAAATGTGTAACTCAAAGAGAACTACATTGTATTTTATCTTGGAAATATGTGCACCTATCCATCACAATTATGGCTATGTAATAGCCTTGTCTATATGGCATACATTTATCTCAATTCAAAGAAAGACAAAGTGCTAATGCGCACAAAGTACATGTGTACACTTGGAAAAAGATTAAAAAACATACAGATATCTATGTGAATAAATATTTTTATGTGGGTATGTAGAGACATTTTAAGGGCTTTATTGCCTTACAAAGTATATGTGTGCCTGCAAACTTGTGAGTTTGTAACTGTCCACAAACACTTTCTCTGCCAATTTCCACCCGGGGAACAATTTAAGATTCACTTCTCACAAGAGGTGGAGTAAATTTGTTTCCAGAGTGGGAATAGGAAGGAATTTCGGAGATGGCATAGATGAAGAGATTACTAAACAGTGAAACATGTTTTTCAAATGTTACTTCTACCACTTGCTACACAATATTTCCAAGCATTTAAACATGTTCAAGGAAAAAAGGGATTCTCAAAAGAAAATGAAGAGTAAGAAAACCCTAGTGCTACTGTGCATAAAGTATATGTGTAGACTTAGAAAAGATTGACTAGCATATAGATTTCTATGTGAGTACATTTACTGGACTTTAGAGCCCATGCTGCTTTGCCTGATTACCGCGCCAAGAGGCGCTGCCGCCATTCTCTCGCACCCGGAGGTGCATAAAGGTGCTCGCAGCTCCCGCTTCGCTGGAACCTCTTTACTGGACTTCAGAGCCCACACTGCTTTGCCTGATTACCCCGCCAGGAGGCGCCGCTGCCATTCTCTTGCGCCCGGAGGCGCATAAAGGTGCTTGCGGCTCCCGCTTAGCGGGCACGGGCCAGGCCAAGGGCGGACCTGTTTGAGCCCGTTAGAGTAGGGATGAGGTCGGGCTCACTCACAAAAGCCAGTCATAATCAGAAGGTCATTTCAATTTGACATACAGTTGGTCTAGGGAAAAGTGTTATTAATTGGGAAGGTGGAATTTATTACGTTGCTTTTTTGACCTCCCATCATTTCAGAAGCTTAGTGAGGATGAATTTGCGTGAGGGCAAGGGAAGATCTGCACAGCTGTCTGGCAGCGTGGTGGGGACTTTGGATCAGTTTTTAATTAGAGCCAGCTCTGTCCTTGCTCAGGAGATAGCACTGACAGAGCGTCGTGAGTCTCTTGATCTACAAACAGCTAAACGATAGTCTCTGGGCGCCCTGGCTTGTGCTCGTGCCCCTGATTGCTCCTTGGTTGCAGTTCCTGATTCTCCCGTCATAGTAAGTGACCCTGGATTGTCTCAAAATGAACCATCGGAAAAACAAGGCGGACAGGGAACACATAATATTACGCCATCTGTTGAACTGGTTGAGACGGTTACTGTAAATACCCGAAGCAGTCCACCCCCAAGTATTGCCACAAGATCTGGATCTCATGGTAAAACTAACTCCTCTGCCGTACCCTCAGACACTTCACAAAAGTGGATCAGGGAGGGGGCCCACAGAGACAGAAACCGGAAAAAATTAAAAAAGATGAATAAAAATGGAGAAACTGTAGCATCGCCATCTCTAACAACTGTGTTTTCACAGCCAAGTTTGCCAAGGGACTCGACTTTAGATCTTCTAGGCGATTCCTCTGACAAAGTCAATGATGTTATGTGGTCCAAATTGGGTAATTTAATTGTATCATCTCTGTCTCCAATAATGCAAAGGCTCTCTAAGGGAAACATCCTTAACAACGCGGTTATTACACCGCAATGCTGTTACATCGCGGTCGTTACAACGACCGCATGTAAAAACGCTATGCCATTATAACGCAAGTCTTTACATCGACTGGAGTTGGAATAGTAAATTACCCTTTTTTAATGTTAGCACGCCACCTAGCGCAAGTCGATGTAAAGACTTGCGTTGTAAAGGCATAGCGTGGTAACATGCAGTCGTAACGATTGCGATGTAACAGCACGCGTTGTAATAACACGCGTTGTTACGTCATACATCCCTCTCTAAAATTGAGGAAAGACTAACCGATTTTGAACTGAACGTTATGAATAACCTTTCTAACCTAGAGGGTTTTTTAGCCTCCAGAAATAGGTTAATAGTTAATACATCTAATGAGCTAAGCAACGCAGTACTTGGGAACTCCATTCCTCCTAAATCCCTCGTAGCGAGGCAAATACCCTCAACATCGTCGGTACCTGGGAGGAATGAGGATGTTGTGGGTAATCATGATGTTGGTTTAGTGCATGTGGGTGTTAAATGGGTTGAGCCAGGGGTTAATCTTAGTGGCCCTACTCAGGCTAGCTTTTGTAGTCAGGAAGGGGAGGAAAGTGGTCCATGTGTGGGGACTGGGGGTGACGAAGCACCAAGCTTGATATCGGGGCCTCAGCGTCGAAAACCGCAGCAGACGTTTGAGGGTGTGGATCATAGTCTAGCCTTGGAGGGCTCTCAGGTCTTGCATCTTCCTCCAGCTGCTGCCCCTTTGGTAGTGATCTTGCGGAATATCCCGGTTTCACAGGAAGGACAGTTAGAAACTACCGATCAGCTGATGGCCAAAACTATGTACTGGCTCACAACTAAATTGAAGCATGTCGGGGTTTGGGATTAGAACATCTGTAATCAGATGATCATGGCTAGACTTTCTGCTTGGATAGGACATTCTAGGAAGGACTTGAGAGAGGACTGCATAGTTGCCAACTTTAACACCTTGGCTGCTAAGGCAATTCCCCTCCTGTGCTGACATTCCATGAATCCCTCTATTCATGACGAGCTCAGCTCGTCATAAGCACAGCTCCAGTGTGCCTCATGACGAGCTGAGCTCGTCATGAGCATGGAAGGGGTTAACAACGAGCAGGTTGTGAGATTTCTACTGGACCGTATAGGGAGTATTAATTTAGAGGATCATTTCAGTAAGATCTCTCTTTTGCCATTAGGGTTTTTTTTATAGACGCCATTTTATTTGGAAAGGGTGGTCAACACCCCGTGTTTTAAATTACCGGAGAGCACTGCAGGGTCCTACCCAGAGGCCACCCTTTCTAAATCTAGTTAACAGATTTGCCACATTGTCCGGTCTAGATGGTTGTGATTGACTACAACCTCTAAGTCCCCCACTGTTGGAGAACATCATTGTTCGGTCTCCCTGCGATTAACTTGCCTACCCAGCTAGATACATTAAACTATGCAGGGAGGAGTATGAGTCAGATAACTAAAGCTAGGGAGGTTACCACTGATAGTTGCAAGAAAGGGTCTGTCACAGAAGTTGAGACGGATCCTTCTAGCTATCCTCAGTACGAATGCCTTCATATAATGACATGGAATGTTGCTGGGGCTAGGCATAAACTGCAGGATGTAAATTGGCTTACAAGCATCCAACTCTGCAATGTGGTCTTATTACAAGAGACTTGGCTCACAGATAATTTCTTCGTAAACGGGTTCAAGACTATTTCAACAAATGCTATCCCCTCAAAGGCAGGTAGGGCTATAAAAGGGAGCGGACTTGAGGATAGGGGTAATATTTACACCTTTGAAGGAGTAAGATCATCCTCATGTATTGATCACTTTATCACCTCAATAAGCCTTAGGTCCCTAATAGCTGAATGTTCTGTCTCCCCAAGTTTATTGAATGATCATCATCCCTTGCTGATAACCTTAAAATCTCCGGTTTTAAAACAACCAGAAGTAAGTACCCATGCTATGGATATAAAGACACAGGGCGAGAATGGGATCTCAATCAAATGGGCTGCCGTTGACCCAGAAGCTTTTACAAATAGGATCCTATCAAAAATTAATGATCATGTTTTAACCTGCCTTGATAATTCCTCAAATAGTATGGACATAGTTAAGGCTTTTTAAAGTATTTCTACTGCAATTTCTGATCATTTGCGAAAGAATCCTAAAACAGATGTTTCGCATTCCCCAAGATGGTTTGATAATCAATGCTCTAGATTAAATAGAGATTTAGGGCCCGATGTAGGTAAATCCCATTTACCGATTTTGAAATACCGAATTTTACCGATTCGGTATTTCAAAATCGGTAAATGGGATGTAGGTCCCAACATCTGGATTCGTTACCGAATCCTTAACAATTCTTTAATTACCAATTCGGTAAATACTGAATCGGTAATGCCCATTCATTCCTATGGGCTTTGAAGCCCATAGGAATGATTAGGCATTACCGATTCGGTATTTACCGAATCGGTAATTAAAGAATTAACAAGGGTGCAGGGGGTGCCACTTTGACGCCCTCTAGCACCCCCAAAACGGGCATGTGTGCAATGTGGCACACAGACATGCCCTAAGGGCACGTCTGTCTGTCACATGGCACATGTGTACATGCACAGATGTGCATGTACACAGGAATCGGTATTTTACCATGGATTTGTATTCCATGGTAAAATACCGATTCTGTAAGCCATGTGCCAATAGAAAATTGGCTACCCACATAGCATTTTCGGTAATTTTACCGAATCGGTAAATATTACCGAATCGGTAAATATTACCGATTCGGTAATTATTACTGAATCAGTACTTATTACCGATTCGGTAATAATAACGATTCGGTAAAATTACCGAATATGTGCACCTACATCTCCCTAACCCTTTACCGATCGGAAACGGCCGAAAATCGGTATTTTCGGCCGATTCCGATCGGTAAAGGGCTACCTACATCTGGCCCTTAAAGTCTGCAATAAAAACCATCTGGCGTAATAGGGAGGAGGACAGTATCCTACGGAAGTCATATAAAGAACCCCTTACCCGAAGAAACTCGGAGATTAGGGATAATGCGTGGGAGAATCTGATCAAAGCTGCCGTTCTTAAAGATTCGGCCCTTTTTTGGAAAACATTGGATCAACCTTTCTTTACAGATGTCCAATCAGTAAAAATGTATATGTTAGTGACCCCAGCGGATTGGTTATTCCACTTTGAAGCAGTTTTTTATGAAACTGATCAGGGTTTTTTAAATAAAGAGGATAAATCCGTCATAATCTTAAAAAACACCAAAATAGGGAGTATCAGTCAAGAAGAAATTGTAACAGCCCTAAGGATTGGGCTAGTGGCATAGCGGCTGGCCCCGACGGAGTCCCAATTGATATATTTAAATATAATATGGATTTTTGGGTACCCGTTGTGTACAAATTTTTTAATGCAACAATTGATGGGGTGGTACCTGCCACTTGGGCAGAGAGTCTGATAGTCCCCATTTTCAAAAAGTGGAATAGGAGTAGTGTCAATTGCTATTGCCCAATATCTTTGCTTGGCTCTTCTTCTAAAGTAATGGCAAGAATGCTGTCAGCCAGGCTAGAGCAATAAGTAGAAGAAAAGAACATCTTATCTGTAGCTCAGTATGGCTTCAGACGAGGTGTTGGGGTGGTCGAACAGTTTCTGAGCTTAGAACTAATAGGGGAACTTTACCTGTTGCTTGTACTTGCTCCTGAGGGCCGGGCATTGCTCTGCTTCATCATCTTGGCCGGGCTTGGCTCCACCGAGCCCCGCATTCCTGTGGCAGCACCTGTGGGCAGGGGCTTTGCTCTACTCGCTCCTCCGGCCGGGCTTGGCTCCGCCGGGCCCCTTCCACTCCTGTGACTACACCTCCCAGCAGCCCCACTAGCGGCCAGGACGCCGCGTACGTCACACGGAAGCGCCAAGAGGCGCATTAAGGCTCCCTTGGTGCCGAGTCCGGGGGGAACTTTACCTGTTGCTTGTACTCGCTCCTGAGGGCCGGGCATTGCTCTGCTTCATCATCTTGGCCGGGCTTGGCTCCGCCGAGCCCCGCATTCCTGTGGCAGCACCTGTGGGCCGGGCTTTGCTCCACTCGTTCCTCCGGCCGGGCTTGGCTCCGCCGGGCCCCTTCCACTCCTGTGACTACACCTCCCAGCAGCCCCACTAGCGGCCAGGACGCCGCGTACGTCACACGGAAGCGCCAAGAGGCGCATTAAGGCTCCCTTGGTGCCGAGTCCGGGGGGAACTTTACCTGTTGCTTGTACTCGCTCCTGAGGGCCGGGCATTGCTCTGCTTCATCATCTTGGCCGGGCTTGGCTCCACCGAGCCCCGCATTCCTGTGGCAGCACCTGTGGGCCGGGCTTTGCTCCATTCGCTCCTCCGGCCGGGCTTGGCTCCGCCGGGCCCTTTCCAGTCCTGTGACTACACCTCCCAGCAGCCCCACTAGCGGCCAGGACGCCGTGGACGTCACACGGAAGCGCCAGGAGGCGCATAAAGGATCCCTTGGTGCAGAGTCCTTGGGGAACTTTACCTGTTGCTTGTACTCGCTCCTGAGGGCCGGGCATTGCTCTGCTTCATCATCTTGGCCGGGCTTGGCTCCGCCGAGCCCCGCATTCCTGTGGCAGCACCTGTGGGCCGGGCTTTGCTCCACTCGTTCCTCCGGCCGGGCTTGGCTCCGCCGGGCCCCTTCCACTCCTGTGACTACACCTCCCAGCAGCCCCACTAGAGGCCAGGACGCCGTGGACGTCACACGGAAGCGCCAGGAGGCGCATAAAGGATCCCTTGGAACCTCGTCCCGCGGGACGCGCGCGATAACGCGCCGGGAGAAGTCCGGGACAAGGGCGGGGCCATCTGCGGCCATCCTAGGCAGACCAAGGCAGGGCAGGGCCCCGCCCCATACATGTGAGAACTTGAACCACCCATATAAAAAAAAAGGTACTGTGCTTGTTCGTCAAGTTGACTGCTCCCTGATACACAAGATAGTGTTGGGCCACCTTCGAGTTGTTGGATATTATCCCATTTACCAAGGAAAGTTGTAGCTAGCAATGGGTAAAAGGAAGGTAATGGAGGGGGGGGGGAGCACTTGCCATTACAACAAAAAAAAGGAAGAAGTCAAAAAAGTCGCTACATGCTGCCGCTAATTGTGTTATGTCAAGCATCAAATCTATTGTTGAAGATTTTGAGGACATTCTATTGACGGCCCCATCCTTAAGAAATGTGGATAACCCTGATCCCCTGGTCGACGGTTTACTGCAGATAAAGAGCAAAGTGATCCCAGCTATTTTTTCTAAAAGATCAACATCCAAGTGCTCAGTAGATGATATGCATTCTAACCCTGCTTGCCCCATTGAGGTAAATGTTACAGAGGCATTAAGAGGGACAAACATGAGTGCTAATGCCGAACTTCCAGCTATATCAACTGGGAATATAGACAGGTCCTCGTAGGTGATAGCATGTGAAATGGGCATCACTTGTACTAATCGCTTTTCAGTGTTGGAAGGGGAATCCAGGGAATTAAGTGAGGTCTTATCACAAGGGCTAGGGGGGACTGTGGAGGCTGTGAATAGTCCAGGTGAATGCTCCAGATGTTTGAATTTTAATAATTTAATCATGATGAAAATGGAAAGCCTGGAAAGGGATATAGCTATTATTAAAAAATTCATGATGGACTTTACAAAACGGGAGGAACTACACATAACAAACACTCTACACCCAGTGTTAGTGTCCAACCCGGTAAAAGCCCCTATCTTGCGATCGGCCCCACCAAACCAAACAGCAGGAGCGGCCCTATCTAAACCCAATACACGAACAGCTCCATTATGTGTCTCCAAAACTGTAGTAGAGTTACGACCCAAAATCCCAGCTCATAACCCCCTAGCTAAAATGCCCGCCAGGCAAAACACCTCGGGCTCATATGCCGAAGTAGCAAAATTGAGGGGGTCAATATCACAATGCAGGGTCCTGCAGGGGGATAATAAATATTATAGTGACATGGTTGAAACAACTAATTGGAGTAACAAACAGATAAACACACCATACAGATCCCCTTGTGGTATTGTCTACATGACCGGGGTCACCAAGCTTGGAGCTGCTAACACTTATGAGAACAGTGAATCCATACGCAATAAAGCCATTCACGGGCTTCGCCACGTGAGAGGGTGCAGATCAGTCATTAGGGAGGATATGATTAATGTTAAAAGAATTTCCTTGCGTAGTTCATCAACAGACTGTATTGAGATACAGTTTGGTAACATAGCAATTGCAGAGAACCTAGTAGCCCTAGAGTATAGGACATGCCCCCCTAGGAATTGTAACATACAAATCAGACACGCACCTCTATGGTCTAAATCTAGGCTCAAGGACGCATCAGGTCTAAACAACATAGACTGACCATTAAAGGATAACTATCTGAATAGTGTAAGACAAACACACAATATGTGCAAGCCCGAGCGTCAGACCAATTCCACCACAAGCCTTATAGATATGGAGGCTATGAAGATTAATGATGAGGTTGTTCCTCGGGGGAAGAAAGGTCTAATGAAGTGGTCAACGCTCAATATCCCCTAACAACAGCAGTTGTAAGACTAGCTTCAGAAGTAGTTCACACAGAGAGGGTTACAAACACAAACATGATTAAATTGTTTTCCTGGAACATAGCGGGGCTTCAAAAAAATATGGCAAATCCAGAATGGAACCAATTCATAGATACGTTCGACATCTGTATATTCCAGGAAACATGGAGCATGTCTCCCCTATATAAATGCGGATATTCCACCCACTTTATTCCGGCAATTAGTTCAGGGAGAGGTCGCCCATCGGGAGGACTGCACGTATGGTTTAGTGTGGCTTTGAATTGGGCACTTACTGCGCATACTTTACCATCGCAGGACATACTACAAATCTCCACTAAGGGCTCCCATATTGGAAGCTCGATGGAGCTGTTTAATTTTTATGCTAGAGGTTGCCCAGGAGGTCAAACTTCACCCACTATAGCCTTACTCGAGGTGGCGCTAGCAGGTATCCCCCCCATTGTCTAGCATTATTGTAGGGGGAGATTTTAACTGTACATATGAACCCCTAAGCAAAGAAGATCTCCTGGGACTTAATGAAGAGGATTCTAGACAGTCCATCCCGCCTCTAACCATAGCGCCAATCAGAAAATGGACGCCAAGAGCGATCCAAATAAATGCCCTAACACTAGAATATAACCTACGTGCCCTGAATGGTAGGACAACCTCAGACCCAAATGGTATGATGACCTATAACAGATTTAGTTGTCCATCCCGTATTGATTACATTCTGCTCGATACCGGTTCCTGGAACAGACTAGTTGACATGGAAGTCAGACAGTCACAGGATAGCGATCATAATCCACTTTGCATGGAAATAAGATGGGGTATTGAGAGGGAAGCATTAAATGCCCCACTTATGATCACAAAAGTAGTTCCATCTAATTGCAAACGCAGATTAAAGTGGAACAGGGTGATGTGCCAAGAAGATAGTTTGATCCGTTTTAAAGAACTAGTAGAGGCAGAAACTAGGGAACTCCTATCCCATACCTCCGCCCAGTCAACCGAACAAAGTCTGAATTTTATAGACTCCTACAAGAGTCTAATAGAGAAAATTGGTTCATTCTTCACTATAAGAGATACTAGTGGACCAAGGAAGAAGAATCCACCAAAAAGTGGCAACCTATGGTATACAACAGGTTGTAGGGAAAAGAGAAGGGCTATAGCAAACGCCATTAGGAGAAAGGACGCTATAGCAGTTAGGACGGCTAGAAGGGAATATAGCGATTGCATCAAAAGTGCAAAGAAGGACTGGGAGGAAGAATATTGGCAACAACTTAAGATCGCTGCCAGTTCGAAGAACTCTACCCTGTTTTGGAACTTGATAAACAAACTTGACAGGAGAGAAGTAGAGCCCCTCCCTAACCATATAACTGAGCAACAATGGCATTCCCATTTTTCAAATCTGTATTGTGGCGAAGGTGATTTAGTTCAATCATGGAGGGTACAAAATGACTTTATTAATGAGGAACTTACACCTGTAGAACCCTTTGTAGCCCGAGAAGTTTCTGATGCTATCAGGAGCATAACACCCTCTAAAGCGGCAGGCTCGGATGGGTTACCGGGCGATCTATACATACATGACCCTAAGCTGTGGTCTGATTTTATTGCTCCTCTAATTAATAGAATCCTTCATGGATACCCTGTCCCTGACTCGTGGAGGGGTGCTGAAGTTGTTACTATCCATAAGAAAGGCGATAGGGAGGACCCTGCCAACTACAGGTCGATTAGTTTAATCGACGCTGCTCAGAAAATAGTTGGCAGGGTCATTATAAATAGAGTAGGTATGTGGCTAGAGGAGGGGAATATACTGTCCCACTTCCAGGCGGGTTTCCGCCAGAATGTGGGTACTATGGACCATGTTTTCAGGTTTTGGGCAATATACTGGAAATCAGTAACCATTATGAAGGGGAATTTATATCTGACCTTCATAGACCTCAAAAGCGCCTTTGATTTGGTGCCTCGTGATAAACTCTGGAGGGTGCTGCTGGAAATGGGGTTCCCGCGTTACCTCCTGGAGTTTATAGTTAAACTTCACGAAGATAATTATGCTAGAATTAGATGGGGAATGAGGGACAGCTAACAGGTGAATAGGGGGGTACGCCAGGGCTGTGTGATGGCCCCGACATTGTTCTCCCTCTTTATCAATGGGGTGGTAGACCATTTGAGGGAGGACAATGCCGATGCTCCGGTCCTGGCGGGGGAGAAAACACCAACCCTCCTCTTTGCAGATGACACCCTCCTGTTGTCCAAAACCCCCTCAGGGCTGGAGAAACTACTGGACAGATTCAGTCTATTTTGCGATGAACGCGGGCTGACCATTAATACATCCAAAACCAAGTTAATGGTGCTGCCCCTTCAAAAAAAGCAAAGAAAATTAATTTCACCCTTAATGGGTCGCCTCTTGAGGTGGAAGAGGATTTTGACTACCTGGGAATCAGGATTAACAATAGAATGAAATGGGACTCCAATGTTGCCAAGATGCTGCTAAACCTCAAGAGAGTTTCGGGAGCCATTCTGAGGAGTCAGCGTATGTCAGTCAGCAGGCCTATAGCCCCGGCTCTAGCTGTATTTGAAGGGAAGGTGCTGTCCTCCGCAGTCTATGGGTCGGTACTGTGGGGCTGCGAAAATGTCACCGATCTGGTTAGAGCCGAGAATAATTTTCTAAGGGACTTAGTTGCCGTTCCTATCTCAACCCCATTGAAGCCCCTTTTTCATGATATGGGCAAACGCTCGATTTTAGACATAGTACGCCTTCGCCCTGTGCTGTTCTGGGTGCGCCTGAGAAGGACCTCAGAACTAGCAAATTACGCCCTGGAGATGGACAAACTGCTAGCCTTGAACAGTGTGAATAAGATCCAGTGACTAAACAAATTGAGGCAAATGGTCATGAAGCTGGGATTGGCTGAATCCTGGACCTCACAGTCCCCTCCTCCAGAGCAAGTTGTTAAGAAAATGCACTGGGAGTGGGTACACACTGAGGAACAGAAGAGTACAAAATAGGGAGCTCTAACCACACAATTTTGGAGCATAAGCCCACTAGGAGGTTTGAACCATTATTAGATTTCATCCAAATACTAAAAGACAGATCAATTCTTTTTTAAATGAGGTATGGGACACTACCCCTTAACAAATTTATTAGGGGATGGAAAGGAATGCGGGTCTCAAATGGCACCTGCCCAAGCTGTCCATGTAAGACCGAATCCCTACCACACTTTCTGTTTGGTTGCAAAGCATACAAGAGGGCGAGATAGAGATGGTTGAAGCCAGTATGCAGGGAGTTGGGTGTTAGAGATTTTAGGGTCGCCCTCCGCATTCTCTTAACCGATACAACATCTTTATTTGTTGTATGCGGAGTTGCAAAGTACCTATCAAGTGCCTGGCTTACTCGCACCAGATTGCTAAATACTAATAAAGTATAGATCCTGCATGTACAGAAAGCCCACATGTATATTACCGTTGTTGCACTTTAGTACCGCTATCAGAGTTGTTTTTAAAGTGTAAATAGTATTTTTATTGTTTTTTATCTTATGAATTGTACATTTTTATCATATATGCCATTTTTTATTAACTTGAATGTTTGTACTTTTATGATATGATTATATCGAATAAAGTATTACAACAACAATAATAGGAAAATACACCTTCGCTAGGGAAGGATCTTTGCACCTTTGCTTTGTAAATTTGTCAAGTGCATTTTATGGGAGACGTTGGGAGGGATGGGAGCCCCGGAGGATATTATTAGTTTCTTATCTTAAATCTATGCTCGTCTGTCCGCAAATATACGTTATGGAATACATGGGGAATGCACAAAGCACTTTAATATTACATATGGAATAAGACAAGGCTGCACACTTGCACCTCTTCTGTTTTCACTTCATATAAATGGCATTGATATTTTACGACAGAATTTGGGGGTAGATGTCCCAATGATCGGTAATGGGCAACACCCCTATTATTGTACGTCGATGATGATGTCCTAATTTCAAGGACAGCAAACGGATTACAGACCCTGATGGACAATTTTACTAGTTTTATGACGGAAAACATTTAAAAAGTAACCTGAGTAAGACTTTGGTTATGTCCTAAGGTAAAAAGAATATTAAAACAAAATCACATTATATTAACGAGACATTAATAGAGAGAACGTTTACATTTTCTTACTTAGGGATTCTTTTTAACAGTAAAGGTACTTGGAATACACATATAACTCTATGCAAGTTGAAATTTGTGAAATTGGTGGAGGCTACTTTTAGATTCTCCCAAAAAATTGGTAAAAAACCTGTACGGGAGATTCTCAAGCTATACGGAGCAAAGTGCATCACCGGGAGTTGTTACGGGGGAGCACTATGGGGCCAGACGGACACTTTGCCATTACCAATTCTTGAAAACAACTTTTTAAGACTTTTGTTAGCCGTACCGGCCTTCACCCCTTTCATTATCTTGCATAGAGAAACCGGAACACCCTTTCATTATCTTGCATAGAGAAACCGGAACACCATATATACACGATTTGATTAGCATAGCCGCCTTAAATTTGTGGCACCGTATCTGGACTAGGGAAGAAACTCGCTTTACGAGGGATATTATTTTAGACTGTTTGTCCCAAGACCGATGCAAGAAAATACCCTGGTTGAGTTATATTAGTGGTCTCTTAGAAGAATGCAACTTGCCCCTGAATGGAAATCAACCTGAAGACATACAACACATCAGTAAGGTTGATTTGAAAAGGAGTCTCCTGAATGTTAGGACAGCCTTAAGAGATGAGGTTTCAGGTTCTAAGAAAATTGCTATATCTTATCTTAAGGGACCAATCGCCATGGGTCTGCAGCCATACCTCGTTTTTATAACTAAGGTACAGCATAGATTCTACCTAACCAGACTACGGATGAATACATTACACTATCTTTTTGCTTTTCCTAAAAGGGGCAAGTGGTGTGCTAATCTTCTAAACTGCCCGAGTGATGGTAGATCCAAACAAAGCACCCTTCAATTTTTACTCTTTTGAAATTTTTATATAGAAATTAGAAAAATGTATCTCCGTCCAATTTTTAAAGATAATTGCCTGTAATCCTATAAAACTTCTTTTAATTATTAACGGAATTTGGAAAGAATACCAGTCTGCAATGCAGTAATTTGTTAAATAATGTCAGCAAAAAAACAAAGGAATGAACTTGTTCACTTAGAAAAATTGAACTAGGAATTACTGTAGGTATACATGTATAATGATTGTGCTTATTTTAATTATGTTAAGATATTGTTTCTTTTGCATATTCTTGGTTATAAATGGATTTTATTGTATTTCATAGAATGCTTTTATGGACATTTTTTATGATCCGAATAAAGCTTGATTTGATTGATTGATTGAGTACATATTTCTGTGTGTGTGGATAGAGAGCTTTCCAGGGCGTATTTGCTCTTCTTGCAGATTCCTCACCTTTTGAATAAATTCCCCCAACAGTCACAAGACAAGGTGCGGGTGCATGGCTGTTTTTACCAAGAACTTCTCAAGGAACCAGCGAGCGAAATGACCTTCCATTCTCCCTTCTGAGTTCAAATGGTAATGCTACGCAAAAGTGTAGAGGGACACCCAACTCACCACTTTGCAGATGTGTGCTATCGGAACTCCTGTTGCCATTGCAGAAGTACAAAACTTGCTCTGGTGGAATGAGCTTGAATACTTTCTGATGGCTCTTTGTTAGCCAGAGCACTGCACATCATAATTCATAGGATTATCCATCTTGATAATGTCCTCTTATGCACTTTCTTGCCTTTCACCTTCCCCATATAGCCCACAAACAGCTAATCATCTAGCCTTAACTCGCATGTTCTGTCCACGTAGAAGCTAACTGCTCTCTTATGATCAAGACGATGCAGTCTCTGTTCTTACTTGGTTGCCTGTGGATGAGTGAAGAAGGTTGGGAGTCTGCATGGCAGGAAGGCAGCCTTGGTTCTTAACACCAATCTGTTAGGACTGAAAGAAATGAATATATGTTTGACACTAAAAGCTTGCAATTTGTAACACGTCTAGCTGATGTGTTAGTGATCAGGAAGACTGCCTTAAATGTGAGTAACGTAAAGGACAACTATGTAATAGTTCAAAAGGGGAAAATAAAAGAAACATGAGAAGCAAGTTGTAGCCCCATTGAGGCATCCTAAAAGGGATTGGTGGAAACTTGTTAATTGTCCCTTTAGGAACCTCATAACTATGGATGGTTTGAAAAGGGACAGCTGGTCAGGTAAACAAAGAAAAGACGAAAAGTCTGATAAGTGAGCTTTAGCAGTACCCACTGCGCCCCACTGCTGAGCTAGTGAAAGGACACACCTAAGATGTTAGACAGATGAACCTGAAGAGGGTCTACTAAGCTGTCTACATATCAATTGGTAAATGAATTCCATCTGCCTCAGAACACTATCTTGGTGACATGACTGTGGGCACATAAATTAATATCCATACCTTCAGAAGGTAAAGAAAGAGATCTCATGTTGCCCGTTAAATCTCAAGAAAGACAGGTGGAGGCTTTAGTAGTTGGGATGGAGAACCCGCCATGTGACTGCAACAAGAGGTCTACTCTGTGAGGGAGACAGAGTGGAGGGCACAGGGAGAAGCGAATAAGGTCTACATTTTACACCCTTTGTGGCAAATCTGGGGGCAATGAGGATTACTTGGGCCTGATCAAGAAAACTTTTCCTCAGAATTCGAGCAATCAAGGGAATGGAAGGAAACACATAATGGAGCGAAAAGTTCAACTTCAACTGAAACATGTCCCCCAATGCTTCCTGCATCGGAAACTAGAGGTCACAGAATTTCAGGAATTGAGCGTTCTCGTGAGTGGCACATAGGTCAATATCAGGAGTCCTCCAGGCTGGAATATGTCCTGGATTACTTCCGATTCCAGATGCCACTTGTGGTTGGCAAGATGATTCTTACTGAAACTATCCACTAGCACATTGAGCACACCTGCAAGGTGATGTGCCACCAGGCAAATCTAATGTTCCTGAACCCAAGACTAGAGTCTCAGAGCTTCTTGGTAGAGAAGTATGACCCTACTCACCCCTGCTTGATGATATACTACATAGTTTATTGTCCATCAAGATCTGAAAACACTGATCACTGAGGGAATGGAGGAAGACCTTGAGTGCCAAAATTATGACCTGTAATTCCTAGAGGTTAATGAGCAATCTCCTTTCATCTAGGGACCAGGGACTTCTGAGCTCACATTCTTCCAGATATATTACCCACTCTAGAGTGGAGGCATCAGTGATAACTGTTGCCACCGGAGGGATAGAGTGAAATGGACTTACTTGGGATAGATTGCTGTCCATCCTCTACCACTGTAAGGCCACTAAAGTGTTTCCAAGGTGCTTGAACCACTGCCTGCAAAGACATCATTGAAGTGCCCTCATGTGTCAGCATGCATAGGTGACCAGAAGGATGAAGGAGGATTGCAGATCGAAGAGGCATAAGACCATCAGGACTGGAACAATCGCTCCATTTTGAAACATCACAATCATAGCCTGGATGTTGTGAACCTTCTGAGAAGAAGGGAAGGCTCAATTTGCAATGGTATACCATCCCACCCCTTCCAATTTATCACGTCTTCAAGCAAAGCATTGCTGCAAGATGCCTTGCTGCTCTGCACAAAAGGGAGAGAGCAGGAATGTGCCATATTTAACATTATTTGGCATATTCCTGTCCTCTGTTTGTGATGGCGCAACATGTACTGCTTGCACCAGAGCAGGCACCCTTGCACAGGGGTGCAGTATTGTTTTTGTGCAGGAAGGGGCATCTTCCTGCACAAACACAATGCTGAAAGACACTTCCCTCAACTAAGTGTGTTGCAGAATGCCGAACACTTAGAAAGCGGAAACAATAAGAATATATAGACATATTTATCCTCGCTGTACCTCCCCTGGGAAGGTGTAGAATGTTGACACATTCCCAGATTTATTCGGGGAATGCACCAAAATCAATGGATGGATGCATAGAAACATCCATGCTTCACCCATGGAACGCCTTGTCAGGGCAGAGTAGAGCAAGGCAATGACTTGTGCAGCCTTTTGTTAATCCAGCCAGGCTTGGTAAATCTCATTCTAGTTTTGTGTAGCCCTGTACTGCCTTGCACGGTGAAAGGGCAATGCAAAACTTTGATAAATATGCCTCCGGATGCACTGTAAGGGAACTAGGGGAGACATAGGATTGTTGATGGAAAAGTTCATATTGCCCGACAACTTGTCAGTTGTGTGCAAATGGTAGGACACATCCCTGGTGAGTAGGCATTTAGGAGCCAGTTATCCCGGTAAAGGAATTCTGGAATTAATTGCCATCTGTGATGGTCTGAATCTACCACCACCACTTTTGTGAAGACTGGAGGAGCGAAGTGAAGTCAAATGGGAGAACAGCAAACTAATAGTGTTCGGATCGGACCATGAAGCATAGAAAATTCCTGTGTATCCGCAGGATAGGAAGGTGGAAGTAGATATCTTGCAGGACACAATCTAGACTTCCATTTCCAGTGCTAGAAGAACCAGAGCTAGGGACAGGATCACTAGCCCCTCTCCTGCTCTGGAACACACTCCACAGTACCCATTACTAGTAAGGTCAGAACCTCTTGCTGAAGGACAGTCAGATGGTCTGGCAGGAGTACTGGTAACTGGAAGAGATGGTTGGGGGTTCTGCTGGAAGGATAGGCCATACCCCTTTCCACAATCTACAAGACCCAAAGGTCTGGAATCCTCAAAACTTGTGAAAGGTCTGAGGGGTCCAAACGTGTGAAAATGGGATGTCTGTCCCCAAAATAACTGTGTGTGTTCGGACAAGGGTAACTATGGCTGTTTCCCTGTAGTGGTTGGGGAAGAAGAGGAGGAGGGAGAAAGGGGTAGAGCATCTGTTCTTCCCTTGCTTTGTCCTCTCTTCTATTTGTAGAGGGAAGATTCCCTGTTGTTGGTGCTGCTGTTGGGTGTATTGCTGATGGCCCCAAAAGTAAATCCCCTGCTGAAACCTCAGATTATGTTTTGGGAAAGGCATCAGGTGTTACCTTGCTTTGTCCTCTCTACTATTTGTAGAGGGAAGATCCCCTGTTGTTGGTGCTGCTGTTGGGTGTATTGCTGATGGCCCCAAAAGTAAATCCCCTGCTGAAACCTCAGATTATGTTGTGGGAAAGGCACCAGGTGTTAGCTTGGAAAAATAACAAGCTTGCACTACTAGGCTTTCCAGGGATGGGTGAGACGAGAGGAAGGTGGGACCTCCTGGAAATGGCTTATAGTGTCAGGTATCGGTGCCAGAAATCTCAGTAGAAGTTATTGTTTTTTTCAAATAGCTAGACTATGTTCTGTTAGGGCCTTATTGAAAGGAAATAACAATTCTACTGTATGGGGGGTTAAATGTACAACCTCAATAAGGGGGTCTGATCTTTGTTTCTATGGACGGCACTTGGAGGTATTAGCGGCCCTCCTAATGACCGAGTGGTATGAATGAACCTCTGGTAGGGGCAAACCCGTTAGAGAGAGAAGCTCCCTCTCTGGTGAAGTGTCAATACCACTTGCATCTTTCAGGCCTGTAAAGTCCAGGTCCAGTGTCTACTAACCATCCTAATCATCTGCATTTGGATCTGAGCCCCAAAGAAGAAACTGCCTTCTTCTATTAACCTTTGGCCTGTCCTGGAGCGATAAAGTTGATGGTTAATTAATGGAAGAGAGTCTGTTCGAGTGGTCAGCTGAACTGGTGGAGTCAGAAGAGGTGGAAGAATCAATAGTAGCAGCACCAGGGTATTGTCAGTGGCGTTAGTGGAATTAGAGACGTCATCTGTGGCACCAGAGAGGTGTTTTGGTCTGGCGCTGAAGGCGAGTAAGAAGGGCTGTTCAGTGGAGGTGGTAGCCGCGGCGCTGATCCCGAATGCTGTGGTGGCACTGAGTCTGTATTGCTGACCATGATAATGCGGGCTAGGGAAGAAAGGGTGAAAAGGGCGTTGAGTGGAATGACGCTGGTAGCCCTCCAGTGCTCGACAAGAGCAAGTCATTGGGCCTGTGGGACCAGCGAGCACTCTAGAAGGGACCACAGATCTGCTTAAAATGCTTAACGTGTCACTCAGGGATGCTGAAGGGTCCTCCACCCAACAAATCGGAAAATATGGGCAAACCTGACTGGCCATGGGCCTTCAGATCGATGATGCAGAAAAATTGACTCCGAAGCCAGCTGCAGGTCTGAAGAAACCACATGCGCCATAGACTCCATGGGGACCACCATTGGTTCCTTGTCCGACATTGAATGTGGCAAAGGCTGGGTTGTGGAGACTTACTTCTTGAAGTATGTCGGAGAGACTCATGCCCCTTCTATAAATTTTTCTTTTTTCTTTGGTGACTTTGATGAAGATGGCTACTGCAGCAACTTCAATCACTGTCTCGATTTTGTCGTCCCCAATGCTTGTCTTGTGCTAGGCCATAAACATCTTTGCCTCTTGTTCTTTAATCACCTTTGGATGCATACACTGACATGATTTGCAGGCCTGTGGGTCGTGGTCAAATCCCAGGCACCAGAGGCACATGTTGCAGGATTTCTGATGGAGATTTGGCCATTACAATCTCTGTATGGTTTAAAGCCATACCGCTCGGCTGGTATCATCGTGAGGTAACTGTAACAAACTTTTTATATTTTGTAAGAAATCGCCCATGACATCAACACTCCTGAGAAGAGTTTGGAGTGCTCCAGAATGTACAGGTGTAGCACAAAGAAGGAAACTGATGTCAGCACTCCTAAAGGTGAATTTTATGGCTCTAGTGACTTCGCAGTGATGCTACGTATGGCAATGAAGTGGATGTTGTCAGAGTTAAGAGCATGAGAGAGACAGAGGAGTAAGTTTAGAGTGAGTAGAGAAGATAATGAGGAAGAATGAGTGAAGAAATGTATAAACTAACAAGGATTAAATGAGGTGAGTGAGGAAAGTGACATAATGAGCAATCAGTTAGTTATAGTTAGTAAATAACTGTTTAAGTGAGAAGTACGTTACAAAATGGCCCCAGGCTATTTGTCACTGACAAACACCTCTATTTCATAACCAGCAGCACTTTGAAGTTTGAGTGAAGTCAACAACCATACAAGTATCAGAATCCAGACAAAATGGACTCATGCTATACATATTAGGCCTTTGGCTCTAATCCGTCCCCAAATGGCCATTATAATACCACTTTCAGTCATTTTGTTTCTGGTGCACTCAATATAGGCAATAGTTTATGACTGAAAGGATTGTAGCTCTGGGAATGGTCAATGTACATTAGAAGCATAAAAAGATAGAAGTATTCACAGATTATAATAGCACTGGACAGCAGATTATCAGCAACAGAGCAGCACAGGGGAAACAGCATTCTTGCTCCTCTGAGGAAGAGCAACCCAAACATACTATTCATTGCTGATGAAAAACAACATGAAATGTATAAGGGGTGAAAACATTTGATTAAATGCTCATAAGACAGCACTTGCCATACTTAAATTCAAGGTTTAAGGACCTAAAGGATCAATATCTGATAAGGTACTTTAGAGGGCGGATTCGGGTGCTAGGTAGGAAGCTATTTGTAGAAAAGCTAATTTGGGGCTTTCACTCTACCATTTTTGATTATTTCTCATAAAGCAAGCCCACCATTGTTTTAGGTGTAAACAAAATTGTGGAGACAACCACAGACCTATAATTACCAGCATCTTGAATTGCAATGATCAGTACTCAGTTCTTAGTGCTCCCAGGGAAAGTGTAAAAATCACCTTATGATTATTAATTAGACCTCTCACAGTTTTTGGCAGGCAAAGACAACATTCTCCCCTGGAAAAAATATACCTGAAAGAAAAAGTTAGCTCCTTCGCTCTGATTGTTATATTTCTTTTAAGTCAAAACAGTCTATGATCTGTGATGAGATAGTGGCACGAAGGAGATGTGATCTTGGTGTGATGAACACCTAGTCAAACTGTTTGAATTTATATCCGGAAAAACTTGTGTTGGCAACTATTAAGTACAAATTACCTAGAAATAGAGGGTGTATTAAGTGACTGCAGCAACCTGATAACTGAATGTCCTCATTATAGGTGATTATGAAAGTATGTAGAAAATGGACAAATTGCTAAGAAGTATAAAAAACAAGAAAGCTGCAGAGGGCACTATGTGATGCTCAGGATTTAAGTTAATATGAGTATTAGTACTATTTAAAATTTTACACCCTAAAGAAGGGGTTATAATAACACACAAGAAACTAAATTAAAAATTAGCTGTTACTACTATAACTTTCATATAAATACAATGTTGAAAATATTCATTTAATAACAATAGTGTTATGGTTATTTATACTCCCCTTCAGAATTATGCATTTCAAGTTTTGGATCGTATTATGAAAAACCCCTCTGTTAATCAGTTAACATCACATTTGAAAAATTGGTGAGATTTTAATCATTTGTGGCCACAATTACTATCACACGTGATTGATTCATAACAATCAGTCAATCAGAAATATAAGGCTTCAAAGGGAAGGACCATCTGCTCTGAGATGTTTGTATTTAAATGAAATCTTTACTCAGACATTATCAGATCTTCCCCAAGTTAGGATGATGTGTTCATTCGTTTGATATCTACATCAACCTCAAGACACAGGCCGTAGGCCTCAGGTGCAGTGGTTGTTCCAGGCGTCAGGTTTCTTTGTCCTCAGCAGGCTCTGAGTATTTCTTTAGTGATTCTTTTGAACAGAGCTGCTGGAGATTCGGTCTTTGTTGTAGGGAGTCAGTCCTCACAGGAGTTCTGGAGATTGCTGACTGCAGGACAAGGCCATCTTTGGCGCAGAATCTCAGGAAACTGCAGGCGGGCCAGTAGGGCTGGGGCCAAGCCAGTTCTTCTCTGCATTCTCCTCTGCTGGCCGTCTTCTTTCATCCTTCTTCTTCGTAGGTAGCAGGAATCTGCATCCTGGGTTCAGGGCTGCACCCTAAATACTGCATTTAGGGGGCATTTTATGGGTCTTTGCGTCAGGTACCAATAAAATTCTGACTTTAGGGTGACTACACCCTTGGTGTGCTCACCCTATGTGGGAGAGGGGGCACAATCCCTAACACTGATTGGAGAGTGCCTGCCATCTGCAAGATGGTGGGCACTGAAGGGTGAGCTTCACCTCGCCTCTCCCACCTGAGGGGTGGGGTTGGCATAGGTGGGCACACCTTTTGGGTTGTTCTAATTTTTCCTGCCTGGCCTCCCACTGAAAAGGGGGAGAGACAGGAAGAGGGCCAGCTCCTGATAGCAGGAGAGGCTCGGGGTTATGTTACAAAGGCGGAAGGCCTTTGAAGCTCCCCTACCACAGATAACCTGGGGGAGGTGTGACCACCTCTGCCCAGGAAAGGCTTAGTTTTTGGGCTGAGGAAGCAAAGGCTCCCATCCCATTGGTCCAGAAACATGTCTTGTGATGGCAGGCTGGTGGTTACCAGTTAGGGAACCCACCAGAGGCTGTTCTCATTTTCAGGGTGCATCTCTAAGATGCCCTCTGAGTGCATGGTATAATAAATCCCAACACTGCCATCAGTGTGGGTTTATTATGCTGAGAAGTTTGATACCTAACTTCCCAGAATGTAGTAAAGCCATTATGGTGCTGTAGAGTTCATAATGACAAACTCCCAGACTATATAATCTATATGGCTTCACTGCACTTAAAATGTCTAAGAATGGACTTAAACACTGTAGGGGTACAGTGCTCATGCAACTGTACTCTCACCAGTGGTATAGTGCACCCAGCTAGGCAGTAGGATGCATGCATGGCACACAGGTGTGCCATGTCGACTCTTCACTTTTCTCTGCACCAAAACGCACAGCCTGCAATGGCAGTGTGTGTGTGTTAAGGTATAGGGCCTTTAAGGGTGGCACAATATGTGCTGCAGACCATAGAGGTACAAAAGGTGGAGGAGATGGACGGAGCATCTGAACCAATCAAACACTCACACCCAGTCAACAGATCTGGGTTTGATCCATCACCGTTCTTTAGCCCACTCTGCCACCCAAGTTTAGACATGGCCATATGCAAATCAGTCTGACCCTGTGCCTCATGGGAACAGTCCAGCCCGAACTGCCAAGCCATGCCTTCCCTGGACTGGATTCAAGCGTCCTAGGACCGGTTTCTGGCATTACAGCCGTCTTCAGCCAGCCTTGCTTGAATCCAGTGGCAAAGTGAGAAAGGGACTCACAACTGAGCATACCCTGCCAACTTATGGCAACAAAGCGGTACAAAAGGGGGTGGTGATGGTCGGAGCATCTGAACCAATCAAACACTCACACCCAGCCAACAGATCTGGGTTTGATCCATCACCGTTCTTTAGCCCACTCTGCCACCCCAGTTTAGACATGGCCATATGCAAATCAGTCTGACCCTGTGCCTCATGGGAACAGTCCAGCCCGAACTGCCAAGCCATGCCTTCCCTGGACTGGATTCAAGCGTCCTAGGACCGGTTTCTGGCATTACAGCCATCTTCAGACAGGCTTGCTTGAATCCAGTGGCAAAGTGAGCAAGGGACTCACGTCTGACATACCCTGCCAACTTATGGCGACAAAGCGGTACAAAAGGGGATGGCCATGTCTGAACTGGGGTGGTGTGGAGTGCAAAAAACAATGGATTTAGGCCCAGATCTCTGTACTGGGGTGAATGTATGACATTGTTCTGCATTCTGTCCATCAATTCTTGTTTTTGCATTGGTCACCCCTAGTGGGATGGGTATGCTCAGACGTGAGTCCCATGCTCTCCACACCACTGGAGTCAAGCTATCCTGGCTGAAGACGGCTGATAGCCAGAATTCGGTCCTAGGATGCTTGATTCCAGTCCAGGAAAGACATGGCTTGGCAGTTCGGGCTGGACTATTCCCATGAGGCACAGGGTAAAGGCTGATTTGCACATGGCCATGTCTGAAATGGGGTGGTGTGGAGTGCAAAAAAACGATGGATTTAAGCCCAGATCTCTGTACTGGGGTGAATGTATGACATTGTTCTGCATTCTGTCCATCAATTGTTGTTTTTGCATTTTTCACCCAGAGTGGGATGGGTATGCTCAGACGTGAGTCCCATGCTCTCCACACCACTGGAGTCAACCTATCCTGGCTGAAGACGGCTGATAGCGAGAAACCGGTCCTAGGATGCTTGATTCCGGTCCAGGAGAGACATGGCTTGGCAGTTCAGGCTGGACTGTTCTCATGAGGCACAGGGTCAAGGCTGATTTGCATATGGCCATGTCTGAACTGGGGTGGTGTGGAGTGCAAAAAAACGATGGATTTAGGCCCAGATCTCTGTACTGGGGTGAATGTATGACATTGTTCTGCATTCTGTCCATCAATTGTTGTTTTTGCATTGGTCACCCCTAGTGGGATGGGTATGCTCAGACGTGAGTCCCATGCTCTCCCCACCACTGGAGTCAAGCTATCCTGGCTGAACACGGCTGATAGCCAGAAACCAGTCCTAGGATGCTTGATTCCGGTCCAGGAAAGACATGGCTTGGCAGTTCGGGCAGGACTGTTCCCATGAGGCACAGGGTCAAGGCTGATTTGCATATGGCCATGTCTGAACTGGGGTGGTGTGGAGTGCAAAAAAAACATGGATTTAAGCCCAGATCTTTGTACTGGGGTGAATGTATGACATTGTTCTGCATTCTGTCCATCAATTGTTGTTTTTGCATTTGTCTCCCCGAGTGGGATGGGTATGCTCAGACCTGAGTCCCATGCTCTCCACACCACTGGAGTCAAGCTATCTCGCCTGAAGACGGCTGATAGCCAGGAACCGGTCCTAGGATGCTTTATTCCGGTCCAGGAAAGACATGGCTTGGCAGTTCAGGCTGGACTGTTCCAATGAGGCACAGGGTCAAGGCTGATTTGCAAATGGCCATGTCTAAACTGGGGTGGTGTGGAGTGCAAAAAATACGATGGATTTAGGCCCAGATCTCTGTACTGGGGTGAATGTATGACATTGTTCTGCATTCTGTGCATCAATTGTTGTTTTTGCATTTGTCACCCCTAGTGGGATGGGTATGCTCAGACGTGAGTCCCATGCTCTCCACACCACTGGAGTCAAACTATCCTGGCTGAAGACGGCTGATAGCCAGATACCGGTCCTAGGATGCTTGATTCCAGGCCAGGAAATACATGGCTTGGCAGTTCGGGCTGGACTATTCCCATGAGGCACAGGGTCAAGACTGATTTGCATTTGGCCATGTCTGAACTGGGGTGGTGTGGAGTGCAAAAAAACGATGGATTTAGGCCCAGATCTCTGTACTGGGGTGAATGTATGACATTGTTCTGCATTCTGTCCATCAATTGTTGTTTTTGCATTTGTCACCCCGAGTCGGATGGTATGCTCAGACGTGAGTCCCATGCTCTCCACACCACTGGAGTCAAGCTATCCTGGCTGAGGACGGCTGATAGCCAGAAACCGGTCCTAGGATGCTTGATTACGGTCCAGGAAAGACATGGCTTGGCAGTTCGGGCTGGACTGTTCCCATGAGGCACAGGGTCAAGGCTGATTTGCACATGGCCATGTCTGAACTGGGGTGGTGTGGAGTGCAAAAAAACGATGGATTTAGGCCCAGATCTCTGTACTGGGGTGAATGTATGACATTGTTCTGCATTCTGTCCATCAATTGTTGTTTTTGCATTTGTTACCCCGAGTGGGATGGGTAAGCTCAGACGTGAGTCCTATGCTCTCCACACTACTAGAGTCAAGCTATCCTGGCTGAAGACTGCTGACAGCCAGAAACCGGTCCTAGGATGCTTGATTCCGGTCCAGGAAAGACAAGGCTTGGCAGTTCGGGCTGGACTGTTCCCATGAGGCACAGGGTCAAGGCTGATTTGCATATGGCCATGTCTGAACTGGGGTGCTGTGGAGTGCAAAAAAAACGATGGATTTAGGCCCAGATCTCTGTACTGGGGTGAATGTATGACATTGTTCTGCATTCTGTCTGTCAATTGTTGTTTTTGCATTGGTCACCCCTAGTGGGATGGGTATGCTCAGACGTGAGTCCCATGCTCTCCACACCACTGGAGTCAAACTATCCTGGCTGAAGACGGCTGATAGCCAGAAACCAGTACTAGGATGCTTGATTCCAGGCCAGGAAATACATGGCTTGGCAGTTCGGGCTGGACTGTTCCCATGAGGCACAGGGTCAAGGCTGATTTGCATATGGCCATGTCTGAACTGGGGTGGAGTGGAGTGCAAAAAAACAATGGATTTAGGCTCAGATCTCTGTACTGGGGTGAATGTATGACATTGTTCTGCATTCTGTCCATCAATTGTTGATTTTGCATGTGTCACCCCGAGTGAGATGGGTATGCTCAGACGTGAGTCCCATGCTCTCCACACCACTGGAGTCAAGCTATCCTGGCTGAAGACGGCTGATAGCCAGAAACCGGTCCTAGGATGCTTAATTCTGGTCGAGGAAAGACATGGCTTGGCAGTTCGGGCTGGACTGTTCCCATGAGGCACAGGGTCAAGGCTGATTTGCATATGGCCATGTCTGAACGGGGTGTTGTGGAGTGCAAAAAAACGATGGATTTAGGCCCAGATCTCTGTACTGGGGTGAATGTATGAAATTGTTCTGCATTCTGTCCATCAATTGTTGTTTTTGCAGACCATAGAGGGCTTCCCTGGGCACAGTGTCCTTGGTACCCATTATACTTTTTCCAAGTGACTTAAATGTGGCCAGAGAGGTGACCATTGGGCGCAAAAGGGTACCATTTTGGGAGAGAGCATAGTGCCCTGGAAACCTGATTGGCAGGGACACAGGACACATCAAGTCAAAGTGCATCAGAAACCTGGCAAATAGTGTGTAGTAGGGTTACTGCAACCAGACACCCACTTTCCTACAAGAGAGTGTTCCTAATAGCCTGAAGTGAAGTGGGCACGGTTTCTCACACTATTCACCTCTGCTTACCGCAACATACTGCTGTGCACACAGTGATAAAAAGGTGCATACAAATATTGCGATCCCACATACAGAGGAAAACTAGCAAAGGAAACATTACTTATGAGTGTCTCTATACTTGAGGGAGCGAGCAATGAATACGAAGTGAGGACAGATGAGTGAACAGCGAATAATGAAAGGCAAGTGAGCAAATTAATGACGTAGGTATCTATTGATTCCACCTGGTCACTTTTATAGCAGCATGACAGGTACACAAATATGAAAAACTCACCTAAAGACTGTATTTATTCCCTCTTTCAATACATACTTAAAACAGTAAATGTAGGATGAAAACAATTTAAATGTGCTCTATTGCTGCCCTAATGACCCCTGACAGGTATCTAAAGTAAACAAAGACAGAAAGGCAACGTTAAAAAAAGAATACAGATATTTTCATTTTAGGTTCTACTTAAGAAACGTGTCCTGACGCATTATAAGGTAAGTAATGGGGGTTTTCTTGTTTTAGGGTGGGTATGGGTTTTGGGGTACATGGGGATAGTATTTTTATCCCTACACTATCCAACACTTACCCCACTGTTGCACTCACTAGAGTGGGAATAGAAATGTGTACCCCTACACTATCCAACACTTACCCTACGGTTGCACTCACTGGAGTGGGAATAGTAATTTTTACCCCTACGCTATCCAACACTTACACTACTCTTGCCCTAAAAGTATTGCGCCTTGTAATGGCATGCGTTGTAATGGTATGAGTTGTAAAGGAATGCGTTGTAAATCTAGTTACTAAAAATGCGTTGTGATGGCATGCGTTGTAAAATCATGCATTGTAATGAATGCTGCGATGTAAAAACCGCGTTGTAAAGGCATGCGTTGTAATTGTTTGCGTTGTAACATCATATATTCAGTTCAGCCTCATTCAGACATGTCAACATTTTAAAAGTAGATATTTTGAAAGCAAATTAGGGGGAATGTATTTTGCCAATTGAAATACATTAAAGAAGAAGAAATTTCAGGTCAACGCACTACATTCACAACGCAGTCATTACAACGCAGCTGCCCTTACATCACATACCATTACAACGCATGCCATTACAACGCATGTGACTACAACGCATGCTATTACAATGAATATCATTACAACACATGCCATTACAATGCATTATAAGGTAAGTAATGGAGAATTTTTAGTTTTAGGGAGGGTATGGGTTCTGGGGTACATGGGTACATGGGCATAGTATTTTTATCCCTACACTATCCAACACTTACCCTACTGTTGCACTCACTGGAGTGGGAATAGAAATGTTTACCCCTACACTATCCAACACTTACCCTACTGTTGCACTCACTGGAGTCGGAATAGCAATTTTTAGCCCTACGCTATCCAACACTTACACTACTCTTGCCCTAAAAGTATTGCGTGTTGTAATGGCAATGCGTTGTAAAGGCATGCGTTGTAATGGAATGCGTTTTAAATGTAGTTTCTAAAAATGCGTTGTGATGGCATGCGTTGTAAAATCAAGTGTTGTAATGGATGCTGCGATGTAAAAAACGCGTTGTAAAGGCATGCGTTGTAATTGTTTGAAATGTAACATCATATATTCAGTTCAGCCTCATTCAGACATGTCAACATTTTAAAAGTAGATATTTTGAAAACAAATTAAGGGGAATGTATTTTGCCAATTGAAATACATTAAAGAAGAAGAAATTTCAGGTCAGAAACAGAAAAAAACATTTTGGCCTAAACATTGGTAGTCTCAAGCTTGAATCAGGTATGCTGGCATGTATGCTCATTGAAGAGAGTTTAAGTGTTCACATTTATAGGTGGGCACGTATTGTCACAAAAGCCTTTTACCCTACTCCCCTGAACCATAATAAAGCCAAAAGTGGACTCCCATTGTCTCAATACAGGGTAGGCAAACAATAGCTGTATGTTGTATGAAGTCATTTATTAAATAGGAAAGGCCAAGTAAAACAAAGCTGGCCAGGTGATCAATGCAACAGTTCAGTACAGTGAGAGAACCACAGTCCAATAAAGTGTATCTTATATTACCAAAGGAACACATTTTTTCTGACTGGATTTGTAAATGAAAAGCATGTTTACAACTATACATTGAGTTTTTTGCCTGTGTGAGAACCACAAAAACTGCCTGCTATGCTGAGGATAAAAGGTGTGATGCCACAGCAATACCTAAAAGAATATGAATGAAAATTAATGTTTTTATGAAAATCATGTTATGTATTTGATGGCAACAAACATATTGTTAAAAAAGCAAATGTTTAGTGAGGGAAATGTGAATCAGCTGTGCTATCATTTGTGAAAGATAAAAGTGTGTTTTCACTGACAACACTATTCTTTGTTTACGATTCTTTAGCCTAAAATTAAAGAATTGAAGCTCACAACTGTTTGTAAATTTGGATATGGGTGCACTGGAGAACAACCTCCATTTTGTGAGAACTGAGACTTAATGCAGTCAGAGGCAGTCCAAGATGGCCGCTGTGTTGAGGGAAATCTCACTGAGGCCACTCTCTTTCTCTCACAGAGAACCAGCATAGGAAATAAATGTGCAAGGTAAATGAATGCAACAAGGGGTTTGTGGATAGTAAACAATTTAGGAATAAATAGAAAAGGGAACAATACCGGGTGTATGTAATGAGTATGAAGTGAGTGAAGTGAGGGACAGGGATAACTTGGAGAGTGTTGGGAAAGGTTGTTGTAAGGTTCAATCATTTGGCCAAAGCAAGAGTGACATGAGCCAGAACCGATCTCTGTATCTAAAGCTTCTGTCACTTTTCATGTTCCTCTCTGAGAAGGGTGCTTGAAGTGGGGGCTGGGCAGGGAAGCTTTAGAATGTTGGCACAGAATACTGACACAGGGCATTCTTCTCTCAGAATGTCCCAGCCAGCCTCTGCCCTGGTGGCAGAAGAGGTCAAAAGTTCAACTCAGCTGATAGAGATACCACTCAAAGTGTGTGCCCTCTTTCAGCCAGACTGCTGGATAAACTGCATATTACTTTTTGGCAATAACTGGGCCCTCCTAACAAGCAAAATACTTCTACAGTCTTTAACTAGTCCAGCCGGGAAACAATCTTTACATAGCAGTCATTACATTGCACTACCTACACAACGCAGTCATTACAATGCAGCTGCCCTTACATCACATACCATTACAACGCATGCCATTACAACGCATGTCACTACAACGCATGCCATTACAATGAATATCATTACAACGCATGCCATTACAACGCATTATAAGGTAAGTAATGGGGATTTTCTTGTTTTAGGGTGGGTATGGGTTCTGGGGTACATGGGGATAGTATTTTTATCCCTACACTATCCAACACTTACCCTACTGTTGCACTCACTGGAGTGGGAATAGAAATGTTTACCCCTACACTATCCAACACTTACCCTACTGTTGCACTCACTGGAGTGGGAATAGTAATTTTTACCCCTACACTATCCAACACTTACAATACTCTTGCCCTAAAAGTATTGCGCGTTGTAATGTCATGTGTTGTAATGGTATGCGTTGTAATGGAATGCGTTGTAAATGTAGTTACTAAAAATGCATTGTGATGGCATGCGTTGTAAAATCATGCATTGTAATGGATACGGCGATGTAAAAACCGCGTTGTAAAGGCATCCGTTGTAATTGTTTGCGTTGTAACATCATATATTCAGTTTAGCCTCATTCAGACATGTCTACATTTTAAAAGTAGATATTTTGAAAGTAAATTAGGGAGAATGTATTTTGCCAATTGAAATACATTAAAGAAGAAGCAATTTCAGGTCAGAAATCTACAGTCTTTAACTAGTCCAGCCGGGAAACAACCTTTACATAGCAGTCATTACATTGCACTACCTACACAACGCAGTCATCACAACGCAGCTGCCCTTATATCACATACCATTACAACGCATGCCATTACAACGCATTATAAGGTAAGTAATGGGAATTTTTTTGTTTTAGGGTGGGTATGGGTTCTGGGGTACATGGTGATAGTATTTTTATCCCTACACTATCCAACACTATCCAACTTACCCTACTGTTGCTCTCACTGGAGTGGGAATAGAAATTTTTATCCCTACACTATCCAACACTTACCCTACTGTCGCACTCACTGGAGTGGGAATAGAAATCTTTACCCCTACACTATCCAGCACTTACACTACTATTGCCCAAAAAGTAATGCACGTTGTAATGGTATACGTTGTAATGGTATGCGTTGTAATGGAATGCGTTGTAAATGTAGTTTCTAAAAATGCGTTGTGATGGCATGCGTTGTAAAATCATGCATTGTAATGGATGCTGCAATATAAAAACCGTGTTGTAAAGGCATGCGTTGTAATTGTTTGCGTTGTAACATCATATATTCAGTTCAGCCTCATTCAGACATGTCAACATTTTAAAAGTAGATATTTTGAAAACAAATTAGGGGGAATGTATTTTGCCAATTGAAATACATTAAAGAAGAAGCAATTTCAGGTCAGAATTCTACAGTCTTTAACTAGTTCAGCCGGGTAACAATCTTTACATAGCAGTCATTACAACGCACTACCTTCACAACGCAGTCATTACAACGCAGCTGCCCTTACATCACATACCAGTACAACGCACGCCATTACAACGCATGTCACTACAGCGCATGCCATTACAATGAATATCATTACAACGCATGTCATTACAACGCATTATAAGGTAAGTAATGGGGATTGTTTAGTTTTAGGGTGGGTATGGGTTCTGGGGTACATGGGGATAGTATTTTTATCCCTACACTATCCAACACTATCCAACTTACCCTACTGTTGCACTCACTGGAGTGGGAATTGACATTTTTACCCCTACACTATCCAACACTTACCCTACTGTTGCACTCACTGGAGTGGGAATAGAAATTTTTACCCCTACACTATCCAATACTTACCCCACTGTTGATCTCACTGGAGTGGGAATAGCAATTTTTAGCCCTACGCTATCCAACACTTACACTACTTTTGCCCTAAAAGTATTGCGCGTTGTAATGGCATGCGTTGTAATGGTATGTGTTGTAATGAAATGCGTTGTAAATGTAGTTACTAAAAATGCGCTGTGATGGCATGCGTTGTAAAATCATGCATTGTAATGGATGCTGCGATGTAAAAACCGCGTTGTAAAGGCATGCGTTGTAATTGTTTGTGTTGTAACATCATATATTCAGTTCAGCCTCATTCAGACATGTCAACATTTTAAAAGTAGATATTTTGAAAGCAAATTAGGGGGAATGTATTTTGCCAATTGAAATACATTAAAGAAAAAGCAATTTCAGGTCAGAATTCTACAGTCTTCAACTAGTTCAGCCGGGAAACAACCTTTACATAGCAGTCATTACAACGCACTACCTTCACAACGTAGTCATTTTAACGCAGCTGCCCTTACATCACATACCATTAGAACGCATGCCATTACAACGCATGTCACTACAACGCATGCCATTACAATGAATATCATTACAACGCATGCCATTACAACGCATTATAAGGTAAATAATGGGGATTTTTTAGTTTTAGGGTGGGTATGGGTTCTGGGGTACATGGTGATAGTATTTTTATCCCTACACTATCCAACACTATCCAACTTACCCTACTGTTGCACTCACTGGAGTGGGAATAGAAATTTTTATCCCTACACTATCCAACACTTACCCTACTGTTGCACTCACTGGAGTGGGAATAGAAATTTTTACCCCTACACTATCCAGCACTTACACTACTCTTGCCCTAAAAGTATTGCGCTTTGTAATGGTATGCGTTGTAATGGAATGCGTTGTAATGGAATGCATTGTAAATGTAGTTTCTAAAAATGTGTTGTGATGGCATGCGTTGTAAAATCATGCATTGTAATGGATGCTGCGATGTAAAAACCGTGTTGTAAAGGCATGCGTTGTAATTGTTTGCGTTGTAACATCATATATTCAGTTCAGCCTCATTCAGACATGTCAACATTTTAAAAGTAGATATTTTGAAAACAAATTAAAGGGGAATGTATTTTGCCAATTGAAATACATTAAAGAAGAAGCAATTTCAGGTCAGAATTCTATAGTCTTTAACTAGTTCAGCCGGGTAACAATCTTTACATAGCAGTCATTACAACGCACTACCTTCACAACGCAGTCATTACAACACAGCTGCCCTTACATCACATACCAGTACAACGCACGCCATTACAACGCATGTCACTACAACGCATGCCATTACAATGAATATCATTACAACGCATGTCATTACAACGCATTATAAGGTAAGTAATGGGGATTGTTTAGTTTTAGGGTGGGTATGGGTTCTGGGGTACATGGGGATAGTATTTTTATCCCTACACTATCCAACATTATCCAGCTTACCCTACTGTTGCACTCACTGGAGTGGGAATAGACATTTTTATCCCTACACTATCCAACACTTACCCTACTGTCGCACTCACTGGAGTGGGAATAGAAATTTTTACCCCTACACTATCCAGCACTTACACTACTATTGCCCAAAAAGTAATGCAGGTTGTAATGGTATACGTTGTAATGGTATGCGTTGTAATGGAATGCGTTGCAAATGTAGTTTCAAAAAATGCGTTGTGATGGCATGCGTTGTAAAATCATGCATTGTAATGGATGCTGCGATGTAAAAACCGTGTTGTAAAGGCATACGTTGTAATTGTTTGCGTTGTAACATCATATATTCAGTTCAGCCTCATTCAGACATGTCAACATTTTAAAAGTAGATATTTTGAAAACAAATTAGGTGGAATGTATTTTGCCAATTGAAATACATTAAAGAAGAAGCAATTTCAGGTCAGAATTCTACAGTCTTTAACTAGTTCAGCCGGGTAACAACCTTTTTATAGCAGTCATTACAACGCACTACCTTCACAACGCAGTCATTCCAACGCAGCTGCCCTTACATCACATACCATTACAATGCACGCCATTACAACGCATGTCACTACAACGCATGCCATTACAATGAATATCATTACAACGCATGCCATTACAACGCATTATAAGGTAAGTAATGGGGATTTTTTAGTTTTAGGGTGGGTTTGGGTTCTGGGGTACATGGGGATAGTATTTTTATCCCTACACTATCCAACACTATCCAACTTACCCTACTGTTGCACTCACTGGAGTGGGAATCGACAGTTTTTACCCCTACACTATCCAACACTTACCCCACTGTTGCACTCACTGGAGTGGGAATAGCAATTGTTAGCCCTACGCTATCCAACACTTACACTACTCTTGCCCTAAAAGTATTGCGTGTTGTAATGGCAATGCGTTGTAAAGGCATGCGTTGTAATGGAATGCCTTTTAAATGTAGTTTCTAAAAATGCGTTGTGATGGCATGCGTTGTAAAATCATGTGTTGTAATGGATGCTGCGATGTAAAAAACGCGTTGTAAAAGCATGCGTTGTAATTGTTTGCGTTGTAACATCATATATTCAGTTCAGCCTCATTCAGACATGTCAACATTTTAAAAGTAGATATTTTGAAAACAAATTAGGGGGAATGTATTTTTCCAATTGAAATACATTAAAGAAGAAGAAATTTCAGGTCAGAAACAGAAAAAAACATTTTGGCCTAAACATTGGTAGTCTCAAGCTTGAATCAGGTATGCTGGCATGTATGCTCATTGAAGAGAGTTTAAGTGTTCACATTTATAGGTGTGCACCTATTGTCACAAAAGCCTTTTACCCTACTCCCCTGAACCATAATAAAGCCAAAAGTGGACTCCCATTGTCTCAATACAGGGTAGGCAAACAATAGCTGTATGTTGTATGAAGTCATTTATTAAATAGGAAAGGCCAAGTAAAACAAAGCTGGCCAGGTGATCAATGCAACAGTTCAGTACAGTGAGAGAACCACAGTCCAATAAAGTGTATCTTATATTACCAAAGGAACACATTTTTTCTGACTGGATTTGTAAATGAAAAGCATGTTTACAACTATACATTTAGTTTTTTGCCTGTGTGAGAACCACAAAAACTGCCTGCTATGCTGAGGATAAAAGGTGTGATGCCACAGCAATACCTAAAAGAATATGAATGAAAATTAATGTTTTTATGAAAATCATGTTATGTATTTGATGGCAACAAACATATTGTTAAAAAAGCAAATGTTTAGTGAGGGAAATGTGATTCAGCTGTGCTATCATTTGTGAAAGATAAAAGTGTGTTTTCACTGACAACACTATTCTTTGTTTACGATTCTTTAGCCTAAAATTAAAGAATTGAAGCTCACAACTGTTTGTAAATTTGGATATGGGTGCACTGGAGAACAACCTCCATTTTGTGAGAACTGAGACTTAATGCAGTCAGAGGCAGTCCAAGATGGCCGCCGTGTTGAGGGAAATCTCACTGAGGCCACTCTCTTTCTCTCACAGAGAACCAGCATAGGAAATAAATGTGCAAGGCAAATGAATGCAACAAGGGGTTTGTGGATAGTAAACAATTTAGGAATAAATAGAAAAGGGAACAATACCGGGTGTATGTAATGAATATGAAGTGAGTGAAGTGAGGGACAGGGATAACTTGGAGAGTGTTGGGAAAGGTTGTTGTAAGGTTCAATCATTTGGCCAAAGCAAGAGTGACATGAGCCAGAACCGATCTCTGTATCTAAAGCTTCTGTCACTTTTCATGTTCCTCTCTGAGAAGGGTGCTTGAAGTGGGGGCTGGGCAGGGAAGCTTTAGAATGTTGGCACAGAATACTGACACAGGGCATTCTTCTCTCAGAATGTCCCAGCCAGCCTCTGCCCTGGTGGCAGAAGAGGTCAAAAGTTCAACTCAGCTGATAGAGATACCACTCAAAGTGTGTGCCCTCTTTCAGCCAGACTGCTGGATAAACTGCATATTACTTTTTGGCAATAACTGGGCCCTCCTAACAAGCAAAATACTTCTACAGTCTTTAACTAGTTCAGCCGGGAAACAATCTTTACATAGCAGTCATTACATTGCACTACCTACACAATGCAGTCATTACAACGCAGCTGCCCTTACATCACATACCATTACAACGCATGCCATTACAACGCATGTCACTACAACGCATGCCATTACAATGAATATCATTACAACGCATGCCATTACAACGCATTATAAGGTAAGTAATGGGGATTTTCTTGTTTTAGGGTGGGTATGGGTTCTGGGGTACATGGGGATAGTATTTTTATCCCTACACTATCCAACACTTACCCTACTGTTGCACTCACTGGAGTGGGAATAGAAATGTTTACCCCTACACTATCCAACACTTACCCTACTGTTGCACTCACTGGAGTGGGAATAGTAATTTTTACCCCTACACTATCCAACACTTACAATACTCTTGCCCTAAAAGTATTGCGCGTTGTAATGGCATGCGTTGTAATGGTATGCGTTGTAATGGAATGCGTTGTAAATGTAGTTACTAAAAATGCATTGTGATGGCATGCGTTGTAAAATCATGCATTGTAATGGATACTGCGATGTAAAAACCGCGTTGTAAAGGCATGCGTTGTAATTGTTTGCGTTGTAACATCATATATTCAGTTCAGCCTCATTCAGACATGTCAACATTTTAAAAGTAGATATTTTGAAAACAAATTAGGGGGAATGTATTTTGCCAATTGAAATACATTTATGAAGAAGCAATTTCAGGTCAGAATTCTACAGTCTTTAACTAGTCCAGACGGGAAACAACCTTTACATAGCAGTCATTACATTGCACTACCTACACAACGCAGTCACCACAACACAGCTGCCTTTATATCACATACCATTACAACGCATGCCATTACAATGCATGTCACTACAACGTATGCCATTACAATTAATATCATTACAACGCATGCCATTACAACGCATTATAAGGTAAGTAATGGGAATTTTTTTGATTTAGGGTGGGTATGGGTTCTGGGGTACATGGTGATAGTATTTTTATCCCTACACTATCCAACACTATCCAACTTACCCTACTGTTGCTCTCACTGGAGTGGGAATAGAAATTTTTATCCCTACACTATCCAACACTTACCCTACTGTCGCACTCACTGGAGTGGGAATAGAAATTTTTACCCCTACACTATCCAGCACTTACACTACTATTGTCCAAAAAGTAATGCACGTTGTAATGGCATACGTTGTAATGGTATGTGTTGTAATGGAATGCGTTGTAAATGTAGTTTCTAAAAATGCGTTGTGATGGCATGCGTTGTAAAATCATGCATTGTAATGGATGCTGCAATGTAAAAACCGTGTTGTAAAGGCATGCGTTGTAATTGTTTGCGTTGTAACATCATATATTCAGTTCAGCCTCATTCAGACATGTCAACATTTTAAAAGTAGATATTTTGAAAACAAATTAGGGGGAATGTATTTTGCCAATTGAAATACATTAAAGAAGAAGCAATTTCAGGTCAGAATTCTACAGTCTTTAACTAGTTCAGCCGGGTAACAATCTTTACATAGCAGTCATTACAACGCACTACCTTCACAACGCAGTCATTACAACGCAGCTGCCCTTACATCACATACCAGTACAACGCACGCCATTACAACGCATGTAACTACAGCGCATGCCATTACAATGAATATCATTACAACGCATGTCATTACAACGCATTATAAGGTAAGTAATGGGGATTGTTTAGTTTTAGGGTGGGTATGGGTTCTGGGGTACATGGGGATAGTATTTTTATCCCTACACTATCCAACACTATCCAACTTACCCTACTGTTGCACTCACTGGAGTGGGAATTGACATTTTTACCCATACACTATCCAACACTTACCCTACTGTTGCACTCACTGGAGTGGGAATAGAAATTTTTACCCCTACACTATCCAATACTTACCCCACTGTTGATCTCACTGGAGTGGGAATAGCAATTTTTAGCCCTACGCTATCCAACACTTACACTACTTTTGCCCTAAAAGTATTGCGCGTTGTAATGGCATGCGTTGTAATGGTATGTGTTGTAATGGAATACGTTGTAAATGTAGTTACTAAAAATGCGTTGTGATGGCATGCGTTGTAAAATCATGCATTGTAATGGATGCTGCGATGTAAAAACCGCGTTGTAAAGGCATGCGTTGTAATTGTTTGCGTTGTAACATCATATATTCAGTTCAGCCTCATTCAGACATGTCAACATTTTAAAAGTAGATATTTTGAAAGCAAATTAGGGGAATGTATTTTGCCAATTGAAATACATTAAAGAAAAAGCAATTTCAGGTCAGAATTCTTCAGTCTTCAACTAGTTCAGCCGGGAAACAACCTTTACATAGCAGTCATTACAACGCACTACCTTCACAACGTAGTCATTTTAACGCAGCTGCCCTTACATCACATACCATTAGAACGCATGCCATTACAACGCATGTCACTACAACGCATGCCATTACAATGAATATCATTACAACGCATGCCATTACAACGCATTATAAGGTAAGTAATGGGGATTTTTTAGTTTTAGGGTGGGTATGGGTTCTGGGGCACATGGTGATAGTATTTTTATCCCTACAATATCCAACACTATCCAACTTACCCTACTGTTGCACTCACTGGAGTGGGAATAGAAATTTTTATCCCTACACTATCCAACACTTACCCTACTGTTGTACTCACTGGAGTGGGAATAGAAATTTTTACCCCTACACTATCCAGCACTTACACTACTCTTGCCCTAAAAGTATTGCGCGTTGTAATGGTATGCGTTGTAATGGAATGCGTTGTAATGGAATGCGTTGTAAATGTAGTTTCTAAAAATGTGTTGTGATGGCATGCGTTGTAAAATCATGCATTGTAATGGATGCTGCGATGTAAAAACCGTGTTTTAAAGGCATGCGTTGTAATTGTTTGCGTTGTAACATCATATATTCAGTTCAGCCTCATTCAGACATGTCAACATTTTAAAAGTAGATATTTTGAAAACAAATTAGAGGGGAATGTATTTTGCCAATTGAAATACATTAAAGAAGAAGCAATTTCAGGTCAGAATTTTACAGTCTTTAACAAGTTCAGCCGGGTAACAATCTTTACATAACAGTCATTACAACGCACTACCTTCACAACGCAGTCATTACAACGCAGCTGCCCTTACATCACATACCAGTACAACGCACGCCATTACAACGCATGTCACTACAACGCATGCCATTACAATGAATATCATTACAACGCATGGTCATTACAACGCATTATAAGGTAAGTAATGGGGATTGTTTAGTTTTAGGGTGGGTATGGATTCTGGGGTACATGGGGATAGTATTTTTATCCCTACACTATCCAACACTATCCAACTTACCCTACTGTTGCACTCACTGGAGTGGGAATAGACATTTTTATCCCTACACTATCCAACACTTACCCTACTGTCGCACTCACTGGAGTGGGAATAGAAATTTTTACCCCTACACTATCCAGCACTTACACTACTATTGCCCAAAAAGTAATGCAGGTTGTAATGGTATACGTTGTAATGGTATGCGTTGTAATGGAATGCGTTGTATATGTAGTTTCTAAAAATGCGTTGTGATGGCATGCGTTGTAAAATCATGCATTGTAATGGATGCTGCGATGTAAAAACCGTGTTGTAAAGGCATGCGTTGTAATTGTTTGCGTTGTAACATCATATATTCAGTTCAGCCTCATTCAGACATGTCAACATTTTAAAAGTAGATATTTTGAAAACAAATTAGGTGGAATGTATTTTGCCAATTGAAATACATTAAAGAAGAAGCAATTTCAGGTCAGAATTCTACAGTCTTTAACTAGTTCAGCCGGGTAACAACCTTTACATAGCAGTCATTACAACGCACTACCTTCACAATGCAGTCATTACAACGCAGCTGCCCTTACATCACATACCATTACAATGCACGCCATTACAACGCATGTCACTACAACGCATGCCATTACAATGAATATCATTACAACGCATGCCATTACAACGCATTAAACGTAAGTAATGGGGATTTTTTAGTTTTAGGGTGGGTATGGGTTCTGGGGTACATGGGGATAGTATTTTTATCCCTACACTATCCAACACTATCCAACTTACCCTACTGTTGCACTCACTGGAGTGGGAATCGACATTTTTACCCCTACACTATCCAACACTTACCCCACTGTTGCACTCACTGGAGTGGGAATAGCAATTTTTAGCCCTACGCTATCCAACACTTACACTACTCTTGCCCTAAAAGTATTGCGTGTTGTAATGGCAATGCATTGTAAAGGCATGCGTTGTAATGGAATGCGTTTTAAATGTAGTTTCTAAAAATGCGTTGTGATGGCATGCGTTGTAAAATCATGTGTTGTAATGGATGCTGCGATGTAAAAAACGCGTTGTAAAGGCATGCGTTGTAATTGTTTGCGTTGTAACATCATATATTCAGTTCAGCCTCATTCAGACATGTCAACATTTTAAAAGTAGATATTTTGAAAACAAATTAGGGGGAATGTATTTTGCCAATTGAAATACATTAAAGAGGAAGAAATTTCAGGTCAGAAACAGAAAAAAACATTTTGGCTTAAACATTGGTAGTCTCAAGCTTGAATCAGGTATGCTGGCATGTATGCTCATTGAAGAGAGTTTAAGTGTTCACATTTATAGGTGGGCACCTATTGTCACAAAAGCCTTTTACCCTACTCCCCTGAACCATAATAAAGCCAAAAGTGGACTCCCATTGTCTCAATACAGGGTAGGCAAACAATAGCTGTATGTTGTATGAAGTCATTTATTAAATAGGAAAGGCCAAGTAAAACAAAGCTGGCCAGGTGATCAATGCAACAGTTCAGTACAGTGAGAGAACCACAGTACAATAAAGTGTATCTTATGTAACCAAAGGAACACATTTTTTCTGACTGGATTTGTAAATGAAAAGAATGTTTACAACTATACATTTAGTTTTTTTCCTGATTGAGAACCACAAAAACTGCCTGCTATGCTGAGGATAAAAGGTGTGATGCCACAGCAATACCTAAAAGAATATGAATGAAAATTAATGTTTTTATGAAAATCATGTTATGTATTTGATGGCAACAAACATATTGTTAAAAAAGCAAATGTTTAGTGAGGGAAATGTGAATCAGCTGTGCTATCATTTGTGAAAGATAAAAGTGTGTTTTCACTGACAACACTATTCTTTGTTTACGATTCTTTAGCCTAACATTAAAGAATTGAAGCTCACAACTGTTTGTAAATTTGGATATGGGTGCACTGGAGAACAACCTCCATTTTGTGTGAACTGAGACTTAATGCAGTCAGAGGCAGTCCAAGATGGCCGCCGTGTTGAGGGAAATCTCACTGAGGCCACTCTCTTTCTCTCACAGAGAACCAGCATAGGAAATAAATGTGAAAGGCAAATGAATGCAACAAGGGGTTTGTGGATAGTAAACAATTTAGGAATAAATAGAAAAGGGAACAATACCGGGTGTATGTAATGAATATGGCAAGGGGCGACCAATCGGTCCCCCCGAACGTATGGCAGAGTACCACGATCCCCCCGGGAAGCCATCTTGGGCGGGAGGCGAGTCTCGGCTGGTATGCCCGAAGCGGCGTAGCCGGGGCGCGCCTTTTCCCGCCCTAGAGTGGGTTGGCCTAGACACTGACGCGGCTGGCCACGCCCTTGGGGCAGGCAGGGGCGGGTTTACGCCCGCCCTGAAGACGGATAAAAGGAGGAACAAGACCGGAAAGCATCCTCTTGTTCCTGTGCTCTGAAGCTGCACCTCCTCGCTGCACGTGAGCTCGAGACGGAACGAAGAGCCATTTTTGAGCGTTGTAATCTTTCTCGTTTGTTTTACAGATACTCTGTCGGAGAATGCCGAAGAAGGCGGGAAAGCGAATGACTACTGAACAGATGCTGCGTGTTCTCATGAAGGAGATGACCGACCTAAAGAGGCGGATGGATAAAAATGAGGAAGGGGGCCCGAAACGTCCTTTGGAGGGAACGGCCCCGGGAGGAAAAGGCAAGAGGCCCAGGAGAGGAGCAGCTGGGGGAGATACCCCGGGTCCCAGTGCCCCGCTCGAAGCACCCACTCCTGTGCCGGAGGAAGGGAATCCGATTCCCGTGGTGGTCACCCCCGTGTCCGGGGAAGACATGCCGCCCGAGCTGGCAGCACAAGTAGCAGCGTGGTTGGGTAAAAGTAGCAAGGGCGCCACGGCTGTCGACGCGCAGGTGTTAATGAAGCAACTGCGGGAAACTCGTGAAGCAGCGAAGGTATCCACGCCGGCTGCGGCCGTAGAGAAGCCACAGGGGACGGTTTTAGTCGCAGAGACAGCGTCCAGTTCAGGTAAGCGGCCATTGCCGATTGCGAGGGAAGAGTCGGCTCCCTCTCGAAGGGAGAGGTTGGGTCAGCATGTTCCTTTAGCTATTAAAGAAAAGATATGGGCAGGGGAATATGTAAACATCTTCTCGTTGCTTACTGATCATTATGAGATGGAGCATGTTAAAGGTCAGAAGGATCTCATGCATCCGAGTGTTTGGCGCGCAAAGATGGCCGCCTTTAAGGTTAATGAAAACGTTGGCAATTGGGGCAAGGCATGGGGAATTTTCACATCGATCTTGGGAGAACGGAGGCCCGAATTGCTACCCGAATTGCCGAGTTATCAGTCAAGGATCATGGGGTACTCGGTATCACACGAGGGTAATCATTGGTTTTGCTATGATAATCTTTTCAGAAAAGCAAAAGAACATGATAAAAACTTAACTTGGGATTGTTATGATTCTGTGTCCTGGTCCAAAATGAAGGAGACTGGTATGTTGAAAGTGCCATTAGTAGGGAGTAATGTGGGCGAATCCTCCCGTCAGTATGCGGGGACGCCTTTTTCGATCAGGTACGGGTACCGACAATCACTCGAGGCCTACCGGTAATACAGGTAAAAAGGGGGTTTGTTGGAATTTTAACAGGAGTAAATGTACTAGGCCCCAGGGATCGTGCAAATTTAAACACGAATGTAGTGGGTGTGGGCAATCATCCCATCCTGAGTCCACGTGCAGAGCCAAAACGGGTGATAACGGGGGTAGAGGAGGTGCCAAACAGGTCTAACATAGTCCGAGGGGCGCCTTTACCTACCCCGATTGATACCTTGGCAATGATTCCCTGGCTCAGTGAATACCCGGATCGTGCTTCCGCTGGGGTGTTGCGGAACGGGTTTTCATATGGTTTCCGCATCCCAGTGGGGGACTTTCAGGGTGTGGAAAAATGCAAAAATCAGATATCGGTCTTGCAGCATACGACCGTGGTACAGGAAAAGATCCGGAAGGAGGTTACTCGAGGTCGAGTCGCCGGTCCGTTTAGTGTACCCCCGGTGGCTAACTTTGTCTGTTCGCCTTTAGGAGTGGTCCCCAAGAAGGACCCGGGTGAGTTTCGGCTGATACATAATTTGTCAGCCCCACGTGGTCTTTCCGTAAACGAAGCGATAGACCCGGAAATGTGTTCGGTACGGTACGCATCTTTCGATGAGGCCGTGGCCATTTTGAATCGCCTGGGGCCCGGGGCGCTGATGGCAAAATCTGATATCGAGTCAGCGTTCCGGTTGCTCCCGGTACATCCAGACGATCAGCGTCTACTGGGTTTCATGTTTCAGGGTCAGTATTATATGGATAGATGTATGCCGATGGGATGCTCAATTTCTTGTGCCTATTTCGAGAAATTCAGTAGTTTTCTACAATGGGTCTTCACAAAGAAGACGGGTTTTCAACATGTGATGCATTATCTCGATGATTTTTTGTTCCTGGGGGCAGCCGGGGATCCGGAATGTGGGCAAGCTTTGGCTGCATTTTGTGTTTTAATGAATCAGTTTGGCGTGCCATTGGCACCAGGTAAGACGGTGGGTCCTTCGACTTGCCTCGAGTTTCTGGGGATCGAGTTAGACTCCGGAGAAGGTTGTTTCCGTTTACCAAGTGATAAAGTGTTAAAGTTCAGGGCATCCCTGCAAATGTGTTTGAGTGAAGCTAAGGTTAAGCTGCATCAGTTACAGCAGTTAGTGGGCCAGTTGAATTTTGCCCTGAGAGTTATACCTATGGCCCGCCCCTTTTCCCGTTCGATCGCTCAAACCATGGTCGGATTGAAGGAGGGCCATCATCGCACGAGGCTCTCGGCCGAGGTCCGCCAGGACATGCGCATTTGGTTGGCATTTCTGGCAGATTTCAATGGTCGAGTCGTCTGGAATAAACCAGCCGTGTCCTCTGAGGAGCTGGGGCTGTGGACAGATTCGGCAGGGAGTGTAGGTTTTGGTGCCATTTTCGGTGCTCGATGGTCTGCACAAAAATGGCCGGCATGGTGGCATAACAGTGGACTGACAAGTAACATTGCTTTCCTGGAACTTTTCCCCATTTTCGTGGCCCTGAGAACGTGGCCCGAAGGGTTCAGAGATCACTCTGTGGTATTTTGGTCTGACAATATGACCGTGGTTGAGTGTATCAATAGTCAGGCAGCACGATGCAAATGGGTTTTGAGGCTGCTCAAGGAAATCGTATTACTGTGTATGCAACTGAATGTGTTGTTCAAAGCAAGACATGTCCCTGGGGTCATGAACCAGGCGGCTGATGCCCTTTCTCGTTTTCGTATGCAGGCCTTCTGGGGTTTTCTGCCCACAGCGGACCCGGAGCCGGCACCCTTTCCCGAAGCTCTTTGGTCTCTCGGTGCCCCGAACTTCGTAACCTCGTGGGAGAGAGTTTAGCACCCAGGACGAGGAAGGCATATGAAGGGGCGTTCCGGTCCTATTTAGCCTTTTTGGGGACTGCTAGAGAGGAGCTTTGGGGCCAGGAGGAAGGGGTTGTGAACTTTCTGATGTCATTACATCTGGCAGGGAAAACGGTGGCCACGGCCCAGAGGCATCGGGCTGCCATTTCCTTTGTTGCTAGGGCTCATGGGATCCAGGACCCGACAGCGTCTTTCGTTGTGCAAAAAGCGCTACGTGGGTGGCAACGCCTTGAGGGTCGCAGAGTAGATGAGAGGCGCCCGATAGGTTTGGATAGGTTGGCCCAGTTATTATCCAGACTCCCTACAACATGTTCGTCTCAGTTTGAGACAGTGTTATTCCGAGCCGCTTTTACGCTGGCATTTCATGGGGCTATGCGGGTAAGCGAATTAGTGGCAAGGAACAAGCAGGATGTGACGGGAGGACTGTGCGCAGAGCACGTTCAGATCAGAGGGGAGACGATGACTGTCTCGTTTGTGAGGTCCAAAACCGACCAGAGTGGGATGGGTGAATGCATAATTATACGCAGGATTCCCGGGTCGTCCATGTGCCCAGTGAAGTGTTTAGAGGATTATTTAACACAAAGGGTGGCATCATGGGGGGGGACCTTGTTGAGACACGCTGACGCCACCCCACTGACAAGGTTTCAGTTTCAGCGGGTGCTTGCGATGTCGATTACAGCTGCGGGCTTGAACCCGGGTGAATTTGGGACCCATTCCTTTCGGATAGGGGCTGCTACAGAGGCTACAGCCAGGGGTCTGAATGTGGAACAAGTTAAACGTGTGGGGCGTTGGTCCTCCAATTGTTATAAAAGGTATGTGCGTTTGCACATGTTGTGAAGCCGTAATGATGTACTCACGCTTCTTGTTTTTGTTTGGTTTCAGTTACGCAAGCCTACGAGGCGGGGCGGACTATGCAGTCGACCCAACACCGGGCCAGCGGTCAGACATCACCGGCTGTTAAAAAGGAGGTGTGGGTCGTGGGCCACTCATACGTGAGGCGTGCCGCGGACGTATTCAAGGCAGGTGACATGGTGCACGTGGCTGGGGAATACGGGTACAGGGTGTCCTTCTACGGAAAGGGCGGTCTCTGTATTGACCAGTTCCAATCATTTTTCGAGGGTTTGCTAGGGCGGACGAGGTCACCGCCGTCTGTAGTCATAATACATCTTGGGGGCAATGATTTGGTCACCACTGGTAGACGACTTCTCCTGGAAGCGATGCTTTCCACTGTAAGTTGGTTAGCGAGGAGAGTTCCAGGGTGCACGATTGCATGGTCCCATATGATCCCACGGAAAGTGTGGCGGGGGGCTTTTTCGGTGTCTGCTTTAAATCACTCTGTGAGAAAAATTAATAACAAAGTAAGTAGGTTGTTCCGTTCCAATGCACTGCATTCTATCGCGCATGGATGTATTAATGATGACAGTATGTACTTGGGGGATGGTGTTCATTTGTCTCGGATGGGGAATGAGTTACTCATAGGAGACTTCATAGCTTGGCTGAAGACGTTAAACATGACCTTTAGGTAGGAGTGTGGTGGGGGGTCCGGATAGCCGGTCAACTATCCGGACCTGTGGCGGTAAGGTCATGATCGGTGAGCACTAATTGGAAGATCCCTATGAGTGGGCGTCACCCATTACGGATGGGGGCGCTCGGGGGAGGTGGCCATTGGCCCCTCAACGGGGAGGCGGTCCCTTCTAAGGATGGGTCGCCGAAAGGAAAGGGAAGGCGGTCAAGGCCCCTTCATGGGTAGGAGGGGTTACAGCCCCCTCCTGGGGAATTTCCCGGGGCCAGTACGTCTGCGACGGCAGATGTGGTAAGTTGTGTGGGGTTTGGGGGGGGGTCTACGCTACCTTCTAGATACCTCACACGAGTCCTCGTACGACCTTTAAGTGGCGTCGAGTTTTATTGGGGCCCCCGTCAAGTCAAGGGAAATTGGTAGTTGCACTTGAGGTAAGCCTCCGTGCCGCCCCTCACAAGTGAGGGGGATATGTCTGGGTTAGGGATCTTGACACCGGTTACGACCTTGCCGTTGGCCCTTAAACGTTAGGATGTACAATTTCAAAAGTTAAGTAAATGTTTGGTAGGATGTTAGTTCGGCTAGGAGAACCTTTGTACTAGAGGATATGTTAAGGTTAGCCAAACATCGCAATGTGGTAATGAAATTGTACATAATATGAAACTGTTTATTTTAATGTTTTAATTTTGTTTCATATTTTAATAAATACGGCCCGGGAGGGTCACTCCCTCCCGTCTCCAAAAACTTCAGAACTGTTTCCGGTTTCCCATTCTTGGGGATTGTGTTGAGAGGGGGTGGCGGGTATCTCAGCCATATGGCAAGGGGCGACCAATCGGTCCCCCCGAACGTATGGCAGAGTACCACGATCCCCCCGGGAAGCCATCTTGGGCGGGAGGCGAGTCTCGGCTGGTATGCCCGAAGCGGCGTAGCCGGGGCGCGCCTTTTCCCGCCCTAGAGTGGGTTGGCCTAGACACTGACGCGGCTGGCCACGCCCTTGGGGCAGGCAGGGGCGGGTTTACGCCCGCCCTGAAGACGGATAAAAGGAGGAACAAGACCGGAAAGCATCCTCTTGTTCCTGTGCTCTGAAGCTGCACCTCCTCGCTGCACGTGAGCTCGAGACGGAACGAAGAGCCATTTTTGACCCACCCACCAGCCCCTGAAGACAGCGAGTGGTTTTAAATAAAGTTTGATTTATAATTCTTATTTTCGTTTACAGGTTGCGGTATTATCGTGAAGATTTTGAGTATGCAATAAAGAATGATCGTTTTGTGTTATGTTTTGCAAATAAAGTAATTCTGCTTTAGTGTTCATCAGTAGGCATGCTTTGAATAAAGTTGTTGTTGCTACTGTCTGTTATATTTAGTCTTTAGTTATTTAGTTATCATTGTCGTATTTATTTTGGTCGGGCGGTAAGGTCATGATCGGTGAGCACTAATTGGAAGATCCCTATGAGTGGGCGTCACCCATTACGGATGGGGGCGCTCGGGGGAGGTGGCCATTGGCCCCTCAACGGGGAGGCGGTCCCTTCTAAGGATGGGTCGCCGAAAGGAAAGGGAAGGCGGTCAAGGCCCCTTCATGGGTAGGAGGGGTTACAGCCCCCTCCTGGGGAATTTCCCGGGGCCAGTACGTCTGCGACGGCAGATGTGGTAAGTTGTGTGGGGTTTGGGGGGGGGTCTACGCTACCTTCTAGATACCTCACACGAGTCCTCGTACGACCTTTAAGTGGCGTCGAGTTTTATTGGGGCCCCCGTCAAGTCAAGGGAAATTGGTAGTTGCACTTGAGGTAAGCCTCCGTGCCGCCCCTCACAAGTGAGGGGGATATGTCTGGGTTAGGGATCTTGACACCGGTTACGACCTTGCCGTTGGCCCTTAAACGTTAGGATGTACAATTTCAAAAGTTAAGTAAATGTTTGGTAGGATGTTAGTTCGGCTAGGAGAACCTTTGTACTAGAGGATATGTTAAGGTTAGCCAAACATCGCAATGTGGTAATGAAATTGTACATAATATGAAACTGTTTATTTTAATGTTTTAATTTTGTTTCATATTTTAATAAATACGGCCCGGGAGGGTCACTCCCTCCCGTCTCCAAAAACTTCAGAACTGTTTCCGGTTTCCCATCCTTGGGGATTGTGTTGAGAGGGGGTGGCGGGTATCTCAGCCATATGAAGTGAGTGAAGTGAGGGACAGGGATAACCTGGAGAGTGTTGGGAAAGGTTGTTGTAAGATCCAATCATTTGGCCAAAGCAAGAGTGACATGAGCCAGAACCGATCTCTGCATCTAAAGCTTCTGTCACTTTTCATGTTCCTCTCTGAGAAGGGTGCTTGAAGTGGGGGCTGGGCAGGGAAGCTTTAGAATGTTGGCACAGAATACTGACACAGGGCATTCTTCTCTCAGAATGTCCCCCCCAGCCTCTGCCCTGGTGGCAGAAGAGGTCAAAAGTTCAACTCAGCTGATAGAGATACCATTCAAAGTGTGTGCCCTCTTTCAGCCAGACTGCTGGATAAACTGCATATTACTTTTTGGCAATAACTGGGCCCTCCTAACAAGCAAAATACTTCTACAGTCTTTAACTAGTCCAGCCGGGAAACAACATTTACATAGCAGTCATTACATTGCACTACCTACACAACGCAGTCATTACAACACAGCTGCCCTTACATCACATACCATTACAACGCATGCCATCACAACGCATGTCACTACAACGCATGCCATTACAATGAATATCATTACAACGCATGCCATTACAACGCATTATAAGGTAAGTAATGGGGATTTTCTTGTTTTAGGGTGGGTATGGGTTCTGGGGTACATGGGGATAGTATTTTTATCCCTACACTATCCAACACTTACCCTACTGTTGCACTCACTGGAGTGGGAATAGAAATGTTTACCCCTACACTATCCAACACTTACCCTACTGTTGCACTCACTGGAGTGGGAATAGCAATTTTTACCCCTACACTATCCAACACTTACAATACTCTTGCCCTAAAAGTATTGCGCGTTGTAATGGCATGCGTTGTAATGGTATGCGTTGTAATGGAATGCGTTGTAAATGTAGTTACTAAAAATGCATTGTGATGGCATGCGTTGTAAAATCATGCATTGTAATGGATACTGCGATGTAAAAACTGCGTTGTAAAGGCATCCGTTGTAATTGTTTGCGTTGTAACATCATATATTCAGTTTAGCCTCATTCAGACATGTCTACATTTTAAAAGTAGATATTTTGAAAGTAAATTAGGGAGAATGTATTTTGCCAATTGAAATACATTAACGAAGAAGCAATTTCAGGTCAGAAATCTACAGTCTTTAACTAGTCCAGCCGGGAAACAACCTTTACATAGCAGTCATTACATTGCACTACCTACACAACGCAGTCATCACAACGCAGCTGCCCTTACATCACATACCATTACAACGCATGCCATTACAATGCATGTCACTACAACGTATGCCATTACAATGAATATCATTACAACGCATCCCATTACAACGCATTATAAGGTAAGTAATGGGAATTTTTTTGTTTTAGGGTGGGTATGGGTTCTGGGGTACATGGTGATAGTATTTTTATCCCTATACTTTCCAAAACACTATCCAACTTACCCTACTGTTGCACTCACTGGAGTGGGAATAGAAATTTTTATCCCTACACTATCCAACACTTACCCTACTGTCGCACTCACTGGAGTGGGAATAGAAATTTTTACCCCTACACTATCCAGCACTTACACTACTATTGCCCAAAAAGTAATGCACGTTGTAATGGTATACGTTGTAATGGTATGCGTTGTAATAGAATGCGTTGTAAATGTAGTTTCTAAAAATGCGTTGTGATGGCATGCGTTGTAAAATCATGCATTGTAATGGATGCTGCAATGTAAAAACCGTGTTGTAAAGGCATGCGTTGTAATTGTTTGCGTTGTAACATCATATATTCAGTTCAGCCTCATTCAGACATGTCAACATTTTAAAAGTAGATATTTTGAAAACAAATTAGGGGGAATGTATTTTGCCAATTGAAATACATTAAAGAAGAAGCAATTTCAGGTCAGAATGCTACAGTCTTTAACTAGTTCAGCCGGGTAACAATCTTTACATAGCAGTCATTACAACGCACTACCTTCACAACGAAGTCATTACAACGCAGCTGCCCTTACATCACATACCAGTACAACGCACGCCATTACAACGCATGTCACTACAACGCATGCCATTACAATGAATATCATTACAACGCATGTCATTACAACGCATTATAAGGTAAGTAATGGGGATTGTTTAGTTTTAGGGTGGGTATGGGTTCTGGGGTACATGGGGATAGTATTTTTATCCCTACACTATCCAACACTATCCAACTTACCCTACTGTTGCACTCACTGGAGTGGGAATTGACATTTTTACCCCTACACTATCCAACACTTACCCCACTGTTGAACTCACTGGAGTGGGAATAGCAATTTTTAGCCCTACGCTATCCAACACTTACACTACTTTTGCCCTAAAAGTATTGCGCGTTGTAATGGCATGCGTTGTAATGGTATGTGTTGTAATGGAATGCGTTGTAAATGTAGTTACTAAAAATGCGTTGTGATGGCATGCGTTGTAAAATCATGCATTGTAATGGATGCTGCGATGTAAAAACTGCGTTGTAAAGGCATGCGTTGTAATTGTTTGCGTTGTAACATCATATATTCAGTTCAGCCTCATTCAGACATGTCAACATTTTAAAAGTAGATATTTTGAAAGCAAATTAGGGGGAATGTATTTTGCCAATTGAAATACATTAAAGAAGAAGCAATTTCAGGTCAGAATTCTACAGTCTTCAACTAGTTCAGCCGGGAAACAACCTTTACATAGCAGTCATTACAACGCACTACCTTCACAACGTAGTCATTTTAACGCAGCTGCCCTTACATCACATACCATTAGAACGCATGCCATTACAACGCATGTCACTACAACGCATGCCATTACAATGAATATCATTACAACGCATGCCATTACAACGCATTATAAGGTAAGTAATGGGGATTTTTTAGTTTTAGGGTGGGTATGGGTTCTGGGGTACATGGTGATAGTATTTTTATCCCTACACTATCCAACACTATGCAACTTACCCTACTGTTGCACTCACTGGAGTGGGAATAGAAATTTTTATCCCTACACTATCCAACACTTACCCCACTGTTGCACTCACTGGAGTGGGAATAGAAATTTTTAGCCCTACGCTATCCAACACTTACACTACTCTTGCCCTAAAAGTATTGCATGTTGTAATGGCAATGCGTTGTAAAGGCATGCGTTGTAATGGAATGCGTTTTAAATGTAGTTTCTAAAAATGCGTTGTGATGGCATGCGTTGTAAAATCATGTGTTGTAATGGATGCTGCGATGTAAAAAACGCGTTGTAAAGGCATGCGTTGTAATTGTTTGCGTTGTAACATCATATATTCAGTTCAGCCTCATTCAGACATGTCAGCATTTTAAAAGTAGATATTTTGAAAACAAATTAGGGGGAATGTATTTTGCCAATTGAAATACATTAAAGAGGAAGAAATTTCAGGTCAGAAACAGAAAAAAACATTTTGGCTTAAACATTGGTAGTCTCAAGCTTGAATCAGGTATGCTGGCGTGTATGCTCATTGAAGAGAGTTTAAGTGTTCACATTTATAGGTGGGCACCTATTGTCACAAAAGCCTTTTACCCTACTCCCCTGAACCATAATAAAGCCAAAAGTGGACTCCCATTGTCTCAATACAGGGTAGGCAAACAATAGCTGTATGTTGTGTGAAGTCATTTATTAAATAGGAAAGGCCAAGTAAAACAAAGCTGGCCAGGTGATCAATGCAACAGTTCAGTACAATGAGAGAACCACAGTACAATAAAGTGTATCTTATATAACCAAAGGAACACATTTTTTCTGACTGGATTTGTAAATGAATAGAATGTTTACAACTATACATTTAGTTTTTTTCCTGTGTGAGAACCACAAAAACTGCCTGCTATGCTGAGGATAAAAGGTGTGATGCCACAGCAATACCTAAAAGAATATGAATGAAAATTAATGTTTTTATGAAAATCATGTTATGTATTTGATGGCAACAAACATATTGTTAAAAAAGCAAATGTTTAGTGAGGGAAATGTGAATCAGCTGTGCTATCATTTGTGAAAGATAAACGTGTGTTTTCACTGACAACACTATTCTTTGTTTACGATTCTTTAGCCTAACATTAAAGAATTGAAGCTCACAACTGTTTGTAAATTTGGATATGGGTGCACTGGAGAACAACCTCCATTTTGTGTGAACTGAGACTTAATGCAGTCAGAGGCAGTCCAAGATGGCCGCCGTGTTGAGGGAAATCTCACTGAGGCCACTCTCTTTCTCTCACAGAGAACCAGCATAGGAAATAAATGTGAAAGGCAAATGAATGCAACAAGGGGTTTGTGGATAGTAAACAATTTAGGAATAAATAGAAAAGGGAACAATACCGGGTGTATGTAATGAATATGAAGTGAGTGAAGTGAGGGACAGGGATAACCTGGAGAGTGTTGGGAAAGGTTGTTGTAAGATTCAATCATTTGGCCAAAGCAAGAGTGACATGAGCCAGAACCGATCTCTGCATCTAAAGCTTCTGTCACTTTTCATGTTCCTCTCTGAGAAGGGTGCTTGAAGTGGGGGCTGGGCAGGGAAGCTTTAGAATGTTGGCACAGAATACTGACACAGTGCATTCTTCTCTCAGAATGTCCCAGCCAGCCTCTGCCCTGGTGGCAGAAGAGGTCAAAAGTTCAACTCAGCTGATAGAGATACCACTCAAAGTGTGTGCCCTCTTTCAGCCAGACTGCTGGATAAACTGCATATTACTTTTTGGCAATAACTGGGCCCTCCTAACAAGCAAAATACTTCTACAGTCTTTAACTAGTCCAGCTGGGAAACAACATTTACATAGCAGTCATTACATTGCACTACCTACACAACACAGTCATTACAACACAGCTGCCCTTACATCACATACCATTACAACGCATGCCATCACAACGCATGTCACTACAACGCATGCCATTACAATGAATATCATTACAACGCATGCCATTACAACGCATTATAAGGTAAGTAATTGGGATTTTCTTGTTTTAGGGTGGGTATGGGTTCTGGGGTACATGGGGATAGTATTTTTATCCCTACACTATCCAACACTTACCCTACTGTTGCACTCACTGGAGTGGGAATAGTAATTTTTACCCCTACACTATCCAACACTTACAATACTCTTGCCCTAAAAGTATTGCGCGTTGTAATGGCATGCGTTGTAATGGCATGCGTTGTAATGGAATGCGTTGTAAATGTAGTTACTAAAAATGCGTTGTGATGGCATGCGTTGTAAAATCATGCATTGTAATGGATGCTGCGATGTAAAAACTGCGTTGTAAAGGCATGCGTTGTAATTGTTTGCGTTGTAACATCATATATTCAGTTCAGCCTCATTCAGACATGTCAACATTTTAAAAGTAGATATTTTGAAAGCAAATTAGGGGGAATGTATTTTGCCAATTGAAATACATTAAAGAAGAAGCAATTTCAGGTCAGAATTCTACAGTCTTCAACTAGTTCAGCCGGGAAACAACCTTTACATAGCAGTCATTACAACGCACTACCTTCACAACGTAGTCATTTTAACGCAGCTGCCCTTACATCACATACCATTAGAACGCATGCCATTACAACGCATGTCACTACAACGCATGCCATTACAATGAATATCATTACAACGCATGCCATTACAACGCATTATAAGGTAAGTAATGGGGATTTTTTAGTTTTAGGGTGGGTATGGGTTCTGGGGTACATGGTGATAGTATTTTTATCCCTACACTATCCAACACTATGCAACTTACCCTACTGTTGCACTCACTGGAGTGGGAATAGAAATTTTTATCCCTACACTATCCAACACTTACCCCACTGTTGCACTCACTGGAGTGGGAATAGAAATTTTTAGCCCTACGCTATCCAACACTTACACTACTCTTGCCCTAAAAGTATTGCGTGTTGTAATGGCAATGCGTTGTAAAGGCATGCGTTGTAATGGAATGCGTTTTAAATGTAGTTTCTAAAAATGCGTTGTGATGGCATGCGTTGTAAAATCATGTGTTGTAATGGATGCTGCGATGTAAAAAACGCGTTGTAAAGGCATGCGTTGTAATTGTTTGCGTTGTAACATCATATATTCAGTTCAGCCTCATTCAGACATGTCAGCATTTTAAAAGTAGATATTTTGAAAACAAATTAGGGGGAATGTATTTTGCCAATTGAAATACATTAAAGAGGAAGAAATTTCAGGTCAGAAACAGAAAAAAACATTTTGGCTTAAACATTGGTAGTCTCAAGCTTGAATCAGGTATGCTGGCGTGTATGCTCATTGAAGAGAGTTTAAGTGTTCACATTTATAGGTGGGCACCTATTGTCACAAAAGCCTTTTACCCTACTCCCCTGAACCATAATAAAGCCAAAAGTGGACTCCCATTGTCTCAATACAGGGTAGGCAAACAATAGCTGTATGTTGTGTGAAGTCATTTATTAAATAGGAAAGGCCAAGTAAAACAAAGCTGGCCAGGTGATCAATGCAACAGTTCAGTACAATGAGAGAACCACAGTACAATAAAGTGTATCTTATATAACCAAAGGAACACATTTTTTCTGACTGGATTTGTAAATGAATAGAATGTTTACAACTATACATTTAGTTTTTTTCCTGTGTGAGAACCACAAAAACTGCCTGCTATGCTGAGGATAAAAGGTGTGATGCCACAGCAATACCTAAAAGAATATGAATGAAAATTAATGTTTTTATGAAAATCATGTTATGTATTTGATGGCAACAAACATATTGTTAAAAAAGCAAATGTTTAGTGAGGGAAATGTGAATCAGCTGTGCTATCATTTGTGAAAGATAAACGTGTGTTTTCACTGACAACACTATTCTTTGTTTACGATTCTTTAGCCTAACATTAAAGAATTGAAGCTCACAACTGTTTGTAAATTAGGATATGGGTGCACTGGAGAACAACCTCCATTTTGTGTGAACTGAGACTTAATGCAGTCAGAGGCAGTCCAAGATGGCCGCCGTGTTTAGGGAAATCTCACTGAGGCCACTCTCTTTCTCTCACAGAGAACCAGCATAGGAAATAAATGTGAAAGGCAAATGAATGCAACAAGGGGTTTGTGGATAGTAAACAATTTAGGAATAAATAGAAAAGGGAACAATACCGGGTGTATGTAATGAATATGAAGTGAGTGAAGTGAGGGACAGGGATAACCTGGAGAGTGTTGGGAAAGGTTGTTGTAAGATTCAATCATTTGGCCAAAGCAAGAGTGACATGAGCCAGAACCGATCTCTGCATCTAAAGCTTCTGTCACTTTTCATGTTCCTCTCTGAGAAGGGTGCTTGAAGTGGGGGCTGGGCAGGGAAGCTTTAGAATGTTGGCACAGAATACTGACACAGTGCATTCTTCTCTCAGAATGTCCCAGCCAGCCTCTGCCCTGGTGGCAGAAGAGGTCAAAAGTTCAACTCAGCTGATAGAGATACCACTCAAAGTGTGTGCCCTCTTTCAGCCAGACTGCTGGATAAACTGCATATTACTTTTTGGCAATAACTGGGCCCTCCTAACAAGCAAAATACTTCTACAGTCTTTAACTAGTCCAGCTGGGAAACAACATTTACATAGCAGTCATTACATTGCACTACCTACACAACACAGTCATTACAACACAGCTGCCCTTACATCACATACCATTACAACGCATGCCATCACAACGCATGTCACTACAACGCATGCCATTACAATGAATATCATTACAACGCATGCCATTACAACGCATTATAAGGTAAGTAATTGGGATTTTCTTGTTTTAGGGTGGGTATGGGTTCTGGGGTACATGGGGATAGTATTTTTATCCCTACACTATCCAACACTTACCCTACTGTTGCACTCACTGGAGTGGGAATAGTAATTTTTACCCCTACACTATCCAACACTTACAATACTCTTGCCCTAAAAGTATTGCGCGTTGTAATGGCATGCGTTGTAATGGCATGCGTTGTAATGGAATGCGTTGTAAATGTAGTTACTAAAAATGCGTTGTGATGGCATGCGTTGTAAAATCATGCATTGTAATGGATACTGCGATGTAAAAACCGCGTTGTAAAGGCATCCGTGGTAATTGTTTGCGTTGTAACATCATATATTCAGTTTAGCCTCATTCAGACATGTCTACATTTTAAAAGTAGATATTTTGAAAGTGAATTAGGGAGAATGTATTTTGCCAATTGAAATACATTAAAGAAGAAGCAATTTCAGGTCAGAAATCTACAGTCTTCAACTAGTTCAGCCGGGAAACAACCTTTACATAGCAGTCATTACAACGCACTACCTTCACAACGCAGTCATTATAACGCAGCTGCCCTTACATCACATACCATTACAACGCATGCCATTACAACGCATGTCACTACAACGTATGCCATTACAATGAATATCATTACAACGCATGCCATTACAACGCATTATAAGGTAAGTAATGGGAAATTTTTAGTTTTAGGGTGGGTATGGGTTCTGGGGTACATGGGGATAGTATTTGTATCCCTATACTATCCAACACTATCCAACTTACCCTACTGTTGCACTCACTGGAGTTGGAATAGACATTTTTACCCCTACACTATCCAACACTTACCCTACTGTTGCACTCACAGGAGTGGGTATAGCAATTTTTACCCCTACGCTATTCAACACTTACTCTACTCTTGTCCTAAAAGTATTGCGTGTTGTAATGGCATGCGTTGTAAAGGTATGCGTTGTAATGGAATGCGTTGTAAATGTAGTTTCTAAAAGTGCGTTGTGATGGCATGCGTTGTAAAATCATGCATTGTAATGGATGCTGCGATGTAAAAACCGCGTTGTAAAGGCATGCATTGTAATTGTTTGCGTTGTAACATCATATATTCAGTTCAGCCTCATTCAGACATGTCAACATTTTAAAAGTAGATATTTTGAAAGCAAATTAGAGGGAATGTATTTTGCCAATTGAAATACATTGAAGAAGAAGCAATTTCAGGTCAGAATTCTACAGTCTTCAACTAGTTCAGCCGGGAAACTCCCTTTACATAGCAGTCATTACAACGCACTACATTCACAAGGCAGTCATTACAACGCAGCTGCCCTTACATCACATACCATTACAACGCATGCCATTACAATGCATGTCACTACAACGCATGCCATTACAATGAATATCATTACAACGCATGCCATTGCAACGCATTATAAGGTAAGTAATGGGGATTTTTTAGTTTTAGGGTGGGTATGGGTTTTGGAGTTCATGGGGATAGTATTCTTATCCCTACACTATCCAATACTTACCCTACGGTTGCACTCACTGGAGTGGGAATAGAAATGTTTACCCCTACACTATCCGACACTTACCCTAGTAGTGCACTCACTGGAGTGGGAATAGTAATTTTTACCCCTACGCTATCTAACACTTACACTACTCCTGCCCTAAAAGTATTGTGCGTTGTAATGTCATGCGTTGTAATGGTATGCGTTGTAATGGAATGCGTTGTAAATTTAGTTTCTAAAAATGCGTTGTGAGGGCATGCGTTGTAAAATCATGCGTTGTAATGGATGCTGCGATGTAAAAACCAGGTTGTAAAGGCATGCGTTGTAACTGTTTGCGTTGTAACAACATATATTCGGTTCAGCCTCATTCAGACATGTCAACATTTTAAAACTAGATATTTTCGAAACAAATTAGGGGGAATGTATTTTGCCAATTGATATACATTAAAGAAGAAGCAATTTCAGGTCGGAAACAGATAAAGCCATTTTGGCTTAAACATTGGTAGTCTCAAGCTTGAATCAGGTATGTTGGCATGTATGCTCATTAAAGAGAGTTTAAGTGTTCGCATTTATAGGATGGCACCTATCGTCACAAAAGCCTTTTACCCTACTCCCCTGAACCATAATAAAGCCAAAAGTGGACTCCCATTGTCTCAATACCGGGTAGGCAAACAAAAGCTGTATCTTGTATGAAGTCATTTCTTAAATAGGAAAGGCCAAGTAAAACAAATCTGGCCAGGTGATCAATGCAACAGTTCAGAACAGTGAGAAAACCACAGTCCAATAATTTGTATCTAATATAACCATAGGAATAAGTTTTTTTCTGACTGGATTTGTAAATGAAAAGCATGTTTAAAACTGTACATTATGGTTTTCGCCTGTGTGAGAACCACAAAAACTGCCTGCTATGCTGAGGATAAAAGGTGTGATGCCACAGCAATACCTAAAAGAATATGAATGAAAATTTATGTTTTTATGAAAATCATGTTATGTATTTGATGGCATCAAAAACATTGTTAAAAAAGCAAATGTTTAGTGAGGGAAATGTGAATCAGCTGTGCTATCATTTGTTAAAGATAAAAGTGTGTTTTTACTGAAAATACTAACCTTTGTTTATGATTCTTTAGCCTAAAATTAAAGAATTGAAGCTCACAACTGTTTGTAAATTTGTATATTGGTGCACTGAAGAACAACTTCCATTTTGTGTAAACTGAGACTTAATGCAGTCAGAGGCAGTCCAAGATGGCCGCCGTGCTGAGGGTAATCTCACTGAGGCCACTCTCTTTCTCGGACAGAGAACTAGCATAGGAAATAAATGTGCAAGGCAAATGAATGCAACAAGGGGGTGTGAATAGTAAACCATTTAGGAATGAATAGAAAAGGGAACAAAAAGAGGCTTAATAGAAGGATGGGCAGTAAATAGGTGAGATTATCAAAAGGAGAGGATGAGAGAATTGATAAATATGTAAGCAAATGGACAACAACTGAGTCAGCCTGATGCAATGAGAAACTTGGCAATTAATATAAATATATCCAGACACCAAACTGAGCAGAAAGGCCATGGAATAGAATCAGTACCTGACAACACTTTTAAATGTACTGCATATGAAGAACATTGCACCACTATGTGCAGTGCAGACCTTAACGGGTAAATGACTACAACTGAGACAAAGAAAGGGCATGAACAAAACAATAACATGTGTGCATTGCCAGACAATGAGTAAATGGTACAACAGAAAACATTCAAAATTGAAACAAAGTGAAGAGATTACCATGGAGATGTCCAGTCTAAACCTGAAACAAGAATGACAACAAAATGAACAGTTTCTGTAAGTCTTAATGCCAGGCAACAGTGAAGAGACCAGACTTTTAGGGGTTAAGACACCAACTTTGCTTGTATCTACCACCGTTACTCAAGGACAACACTTCTAAGAAGGGGAACACATGTGACAGTGGCATTCACAACTCAAAATTAGCACGAGCACAGACACCAATGGCCACAACTGTAAATAGGATTATGGATCTGGTAAACAACTTATTATTTAGCAACAATAGTGTATCACTGACAACTTTGTTTTGGAAAGCTGCTGTAAGGAAATTGGCTTAGCCTGTCTTGCATCTACACTGACCTGCAGCCGCAACATTCCCTTAACCAAACTACTGATTACAATATCCAGGGAAAATTCTTTTGGGGTTGTAAAAGTGCAAGGGACACTCGCACACAAGTCAACTGGTATTTTACATTTCTCATTATGAGTGGTTAAGTTGGTGTTAATGGTGTGCCTGCTTGTGCCTGAAGCTTATGCTGAATAGACATGAGCAGTCGTGCACAAAGGTGGGAATCCACAGGGAGACTTGGAGTTCATTTACCAAAAAGTAGAGCTTATCTGTGTGATAGTGACAGTAATCAATAATTGCCCATTGTCTATGTATTGATAATCATTACTGAACAGTGCATAACAGGGCCCTAGTTAGACCCTCTTGTATGACCTGTAACTGGATGCTTTGCTAGGTCACGATATTGGCTTCAATGCACTGCTTTTAGATCTACTCCTGCAGCAACTATGATTGAAGGACAACTAGACTGATGCCAGCTTGTAAAGGCCAACCAGTTGTGCCTATGTTACATGTAGTCAGCGGCAAACTGAGTTCTAAAGTTGTATTTGGGTATCTGGCTCTGTATGGTTATACAAAGTGCCTCTGTAACTCTGTCTCCTGAGTCACTGTGATTTTAGACCAGCCCATTGTAAGTGTGAGCACAATGTTCATGGGTCAGATCAAGCCGAGGAATCACAAGCATGAGTGTAGCTGTATCACAAGGTGGACAAGAGCCACCTCAACCTGATTGTGAAGCTCGAAGGAGGACGTCTGAAGCAGGGCCCCTAGCTCAGAAGGGGAAATCCTCACAGATCCACGGGGTAGGAGGGGATAATGTGTAATGCTGCTTACAGCTTACAGGCTCTGTTAAAAAATCAAGCCTTAACCCTTCAGACCTGGGAAACTATCGCCCTATCTCGTTGCTCCCTGGAGTTAGTAAAATTATTGAACAATATTTTAATTTAATACTATCAGCGCACTTGGAGACTCATAATCTTCTCCATCGGACTCAAACCGGTTTCCGCCCATTACAGGGAACAGAGACGGCCCTTCTCTCTGTGGTGGAAGAGTTAAGAAGGATAGTCGGCGCCGGTGGCACCGCGGTGGTCCTCCTTTTGGACCTCAGCATGGCCTTTGATACTGTAAACCATCAGATTTTGATCCATAGGCTCCATAAATCAGGTATCACTGGTATTGCCCTGGCCTGGCTAAAATCTTTTCTGAACAGCAGATCCATCCATGTTTTTGACAAGGAAGTCACGTCCAAACGGACACCCCTTCGTTGTCGAGTGCCGCAGGGATCTTCTTTAAGTCCCACTTTGTTTAATGTTTATACCTGCACTCTTGCGGAGGCATTTTTACCCTTTGGAGTCCACATAGTCTCCTATGCGGATGATACACAACTGGTGATGGGGCTCAATAAAGCGGAAAGCTCTCCTTCCAGTCTTCGTCCTTGCATGGAAGAAATTGCAAGATGGATGAGCGACTCCTTCCTAAAATTTAATGGGGAAAAGAGTGAAATCATGATTTTGGGTAACCACTCCCCCCTTGATTTGACTGAAATCTGGCCTAGATCCATGGGCTCCTACCCCACTCCTAAAACCAGTTAAAGAGTCTGGACGTTTGGATGAACCATAAACTTACATTTAAATCTCAGGCCCGGAAGACATCTGCCTCTTGCTACGGGATCCTTAAAATGATCCGGAAAAACCTCCCCCTCCTCCCCTTCCAGGCAAGAAAAATAATGGTCCAAGCGCTGGTGTTATCCAGATTGGATTTTGCTAATGCCCTTTACTTGGGTTCCTCTGCTGCTACTATCTCCAAATTACAGACAACTCAAAATTGGGCTGCAAGACTTCTTCTGGGCATCCCCAACCATCACTATGCTAAACCTGCCCTTAAATCACTCAATTGGCTGCCAGTCCAGGAGAGAGCTAAGTTCAAAGCCTTGTGTATTGCTCATAAGTCTATGTTTAAAACCGGACCCTCTATTCTCCAGGGCATTATTCAGCCTTATGAGCCCAAGAGATCCCTTCGCTCCGAAACCCAGAACTTGGCCATTATTCCTAGAATTAGGAAGGCAAGAAGCGGAGGTCGATCTTTCTCATTTAACGCTGCTGGACTCTGGAACTCCCTTCCTCTTCACCTCCGCATAGAATCCAACCACTTTTCCTTTCGTAGATCCCTGAAAACATTCCTCTTTCCAAACTGAGTAACATCCCCCTGTTTTAAACTGTACGAGCTGGGATGCCTCCGGGCAGCCATGCGCTATATAAATGCTTTTTACAATTACAATTACAGAAAACATGGGCAGCAGAAGTCACTAATTGATTCATTAAGGAGAAAATGCCTGAAGCTGCTAGTTCTGCTAGGTCCTAGCCAGAAAACAGCCTGTGTTTTTATTGGGGGTTGTCCATTGGATTGACCCAGCCAATCAATCAATCAATCAATCAAGGACATTTATAGAGCGCACTACTTACCCGTAGGGTCTCAAGGCGCTTGGGGGGCGGGGGGGGGGGGGGGGGGTGCCGTTACTGCTCGAACAGCCAGGTCTTGAGCTTCTTCCTGAAGGAGAGGTGGTCTTGGGTCAGGCGCAGGTCGGGAGGGAGGGAGTTCCAGGTCTTGGCGGCCAGATAGGAGAGAAGGACCTTCCTCCTGTAGTCGCTCTTCGGATGCGGGGGACGGCGGCGAGGGCGTGGCTGGCTGAATGGAGGTGGCGTTTGGGAGCGTAGAAGCTGATTCGGTTGTTGAGGTAGCTCGGGCCTTGATTCTGTAGGGCTTTGTGTGCGTGGGTGAGGAGACGGAAGGTGATTCTTTTGTTGACGGGGAGCCAATGCAGGTCTCTCAGATGTCCGGAGATGTGGCTGTTTCGTGGGATGTCGAGGATGAGTCTGGCTGAGGCGTTCTGGATCCGCTGGAGTCTCTTCTGGAGCTTGGCGGTGGTTCCGGCATAGAAGGCGTTGCCGTAGTCCAGTCGGCTGGTGACGAGGGCCTGGGTGACAGTCTTCCTGGTCTCGGTGGGGATCCACCAAAAGATCTTCCGTAGCATGCGCAGGATGTTGCAGCACGACGAGGAGACGGCGTTGACTTGTCTGGTCATGGAGAGGGAGGAGTCCAGGATGAAGCCCAGGTTGTGTGCGTGGTCCGTCGGCTTGGGTGCGGTGCCCAGGGCGGGGGGCCACCAGGAGTCGTCCCAGGCGGAGGGCGAGGAGCCCAGGATGAGGACCTCCGTCTTGTCTGAGTTCAGTTTCAGGCGGCTGGTCGTCATCCACTCGGCTACATCTTTCATCCCTTCCTGCAGGTTGGCTCTGGCGGCGGCGGGGTCGTTGGTCAGGGAGAGGATCAGCTGGGTGTCGTCGGCGGCAGAAACTACTTCCCCCTAGGACAGAAGTGCAAATCTAGCAGGCCTTGTCCTAATCTGGAGATTGTGTGCTGAAGGGAGGATCACAGAAATGCACAACAGCTCGAGCCACCATGATGAGGACGAGGAAGTTCCCATGGAGGGTCCCACAAACTTTGAGGGAAGCCTAAAGGCGAATGTGATCTTGACAGTCAGCCTGTTAATGTTACAGTAAAGGAGGCTCATCTAACTCACCTATATGACAGAATAGGATGCACTGTATCATAATTTTGAGAGCAGGTATAAGATGTGAAATAATAGTCAAAACTACGACATCAGATATACTAAAATGTGTGAGGAGGGAAGCTCAGTTGGTAAGGACACATCTTATGATTTACCATCAAAACACCAACAAATAGGCAAAGTTGTTGATTTGACTTAAGTGAAACAGTATTTTAGTTCAAGCTATTGCCAAAGATCATTGGCACTATAGATAATTAAGAACAGATGTGGCATGAGCAGTCTATCATTTAGTGTGCCCTAAAGTCTGTTTCAAGCAAAAGGGAAGGAAAGCACGAAGAATAGTGTTTTCATGCCACCAATGCCTGCAGGTGTAGCCTTAGTGTAGGGCTTTGCTGTAGCCTTAGGTGTAGGGCTTCGGTGTAGCCCTACTCCCCGGGAAACACAGTGAAGGTAATGGTCATCAACCGGAGACACTCAAGCTACAGGAGGAGGGAAAACACAGCTGCACTTTGATTAGAAATGATATGCTTTGGTAAAGAAATAAACATGGAAATGCTGGAACTTAATGTTTATAATGAATCCAAACGGCTGACTTGCTTTCTTTTTTAGAGATAGAAATTCATCGAAATCCCCAAAACATGCAACTCAGATGGGTCCTTCAGAAAAGGCGTGTTTTGCCTAAGGTGAAATTTCACCTCACTCTCATTCACATCTTCTCTCCCTCTCTCTCACTTAGTCACCCCAGGACAGCCTACCAACCATGACAATGATTGTCAGGTCATTTATATTGTATAGTGAAACTTTGCTTAGGCTGGGGTGGGACTACGTCGCTTAGCAACCAACCCATGAAGAGCTCAGGATCATACATTCTTAAGCCCACAGCAACTCAGAAGAGACTGGGTCTTTCGTACTTCATCATAGTCTGAAAGAAGATGTGCTAGGCCACTGTACTTGGCACCACCTTTACAGAGGAACCCAACCTAACTCAACCAAATTCCTGCTAGAGGCCTGAGTAGTATATATCATGGGGAGTAAAAGCCAGCAGAGGGGACCCTGACTCACACCTTTACCACTACCCTATTTCCATAGATCGTATGCTCGAAAGGGAAAAAGGGGTAGTGAGCACCAAGATCACCCTCTCAGAAAGGAGAATGTTGTTAAATCTAGGCTCTCCAACTCTGGGCTCACAACCCCTACAGACCTTCCAGCCTCTCAACAGAGGCTCATACAGATCTTGACCTACCTGCCACCCCATTCCAGGGTCTAATTCCCAGTTCCACATCGAAACCACAATCCCTGGCCTTGTCGGAAACCACCAGTGTGGAGAATGACAACCATTCCCCTGACCATACCACTTCCTTGCCCCCCGCAAGTCCAAAAGGGTAACAAGCCCAAAACAAACAAGCAAGGGAGCTAAGGCCACAAACCCCGCTTCCTCTAACAAATCAAGTTGCTTACCAGATAAAGCTTTGCAGTGCGACCTGCATCCTCAGTCCCTCCTGACCGCGAAAAACGATGGTCCTCAAGAACCCCCATCCCAGTACATGTCCATGCTAGTTGTAAGCTGTACAAACAGATTAATAGATTATTCTAAGGGCAGAGCTTGTTCACTTAGTAGCTCGCCTCGATGCTCTGGACATCAAAATAGAGGCCCTTAGGAGTCCTCCTCCCCCAGCGGTAGGAATTACATCTACCCCCACTATTGTGCTGTTACATCAAGCTGAGCTAGTAAGGCCCAACCCTTTCCCTTTATTGTAAACGCCCTGTCTGCTTGAATGTAAAACTTGAGAGGGCGCAGCAGGCTTAGTGGGTAATCCAGAGGGACGAGCCCGGAGTAACAAAAATGCAGTGGGTGGAAAGAAAAGGCATGTCCAGCACAAATGGCCATTTAGGAAGAGCAAAACGAAAAGATGATGGGCGGAATGTTTAACAATGCAAACATTCACCCCAGTCACATGTCTGGGTTAAATCCATTGTTTTTTGCTCACCACATCATCCCAGTCTGTACCCAGCCATGGTGAATGTTTGACAATGTTCACATTCTGTCCATCATCTTTCTGTGTTGCTATAGTCACTCTAAGTGCAAAAGGTATGCCCAGGAGTGGGTCCCAGGCTCACTATGCCACTGGATTCAATCTAGCCTGGCTGATGGGGGGTGATACCAGGGAACTGGTCCCAGGATGCTAGTTTCTGGTCCAGGGAGGGCGTGGCCTGGCAATTTGGGCTGGATTATTCCATGGGAGACAGGGTCAAGACTGATTTGCAAATGGCTGGGCACACAACTGGTATGGAGTGGTGAGCAAAACATAAAATATGGATTAAACCCAGATCTTTGATCGGGGAAGAATGTTTGACCCCCACCCCCATTGTCCCCAAAGTGCACGCCCTACCTGATTGTCCTCCAGAATGTTTCTGGGATACCCCCTGGTGCAAGCGAAGATTCCCTGCCACTGAAAAACAAAGCTGCTCACTGGATAAAAACAAATGCAAGATGGTCCCAGGAATTAGCCCAAGAGGGCAACTGTGTAGGAAGAGTCCCTTGTTTAGACAAACATCCGAATGACTGTTCTGGGGACAGAGTATTAGTTAACTTCAAGCCTCCGTTATTGGTAGAATTGCTTCTACTGCGATTAAGCTCAATGACTTCTCCTCTAGACCAAATTAAAATGCTTCCAGAAATGTATTTCGAAAGACCAGTTGCTGCGCTCACCTCTAATTGGGATACACCCATCAGCAACCATGGCCAACTCATTTTCAAAATAGTCACAAAAAACACTTTTGAACCCCTTTCACTTTTGAATGCCCAAGATTGACGATGTGTGAAAATGTTACTCGGGGCATCAACACATCCCCTAGAGGGAGGAACTACCAGAATAACCTGGATTCGCAAGTACATTAAATCTAGTACCATCAAAGGGGGCTCATTTCCTACCAGTGGATTCCCCTTCCTCCATGATTTGCGCTATAGATGCATCTTGTTCCTGATTCTGATTCTGACCCTGTTAATGCCATAACAATTACTGCCAATTTGACACCAACAAAGGGCACACACAACGATTTTGCACCTCTGTCCTCTCCAATAAGTTTATCCCATAGACTGGCATCTCTGTTCTCTAATTCTCCTCACCCTAGCCAAAGCTCCAACTCAGCAGGGACAATCAGAATTCTCTTGTGGAACGTTGCTAGTATTAAGTCCAAAGAGCCGCACCAGACTGTAGAGAATATATAGACCAATTCAATGTATATAAGCTCCAAGAGATGTGGGCAATTGAACCCCAGTTTAAATCTGGCTACACCACATATCATGTCAAAGCACTGACATCAGTTCGAGGCAGGGCATCAGGGGGCCATTGGACTTGGGCCAAATTGATTTAAACCGACGAATCAAAACATTGACTCGTCAGATATTTTGGGGCTAAAAATGTATTCCCCAGTGAAGACTTGTAGGTATTTGTTTATTGTCTACTGTAGACCCAGAAGCAGAAGTGTGGAATTGTCTACTGTAAACATCTTGCAACATTCTGTTAGACAGATCAACTCCAAGGATATGGTCATTATAGGTAGAGATTTTAATATAGACTTTGAAACCATATATGGCTGTGATTTAGTGGTGGGGTATCCCTTCCCTTCCCTCAGCTCAAGATCCTATATCTTAAGCTCAGTGGTTGCCATGCAGGTTGTCCACTTCATGACACTAAATGGGCTGAGGGCATGTAATGGAGATCTGTATCTGACAAGCTGGAGCATTTGCATTCAAGAAAGGTTCTATAAGATCAAAAATTGATTGCATCATGACCAGGGTTGTCATGTGGGAAAGATTGGCGGACTCTGAAGTGGATAAGAGAGGAGAGTAGCCACTACCCCTTACACCTAAACATCCTGGGTTGTAGCTCCAACTACCCACGCCTACAGCACCACAAATAATGACAATAATGGGAAACAACCATAGGTCCACCAAGTTGCTCTCAATTGTGGGGAATGCAGAGACCATGACAGAGATATATGACATATTTGTGAGTGTTCTGTCTCACCTAAATAGCCTGGAAAATCCAAGGATTTTTATCACTTATATACACACAAAGCTGGTAGCATCTTTAATACTGATCTTGACCCAACCACCAAAAAAAGAAGCCCCCTACCAGGGCGCGTAATGTAGATAGTAATCTATGGTACTCAAAGGACTGTAGATTGGCAAAACAAGTACTGGGGAATTCTCTTAAAAATCTACCTGAGGTCCACATAGCCAGGGACTTATACAAGAAGACAGTAAGAAGTGCAAGGGCCAAGTGGAGTGGATGCCAGCTGAAGTGATCTGGTAATGGCTGCAAGGTCTAGCGTTAATTGTCATTTTGGAAAAAAGTTGCCCATGGGAGCAGGAGTTCCAAATTACAAGTAGACTGTCACCTGAATCCTGAGGCTTAGGTAGATCACTTCACTAAGTTATACGATCATGCCGCAATCGACCTTTTCGCATCAACTTGCCTCCTTTAGACCTTCACTTCACACTAGAAGAAACCATGATAGCTATCAGTGCAATTAAATTGGGCAAGGCCCCAGGAGCAGACAAAATCCCATGTTAGTCTGCGCCTCTTATGTTAACTGCCAGAGCAATGCAATAGCTGCAGGGGCTCCAATCCAAGATACATGGAAGGGGCGAAGATTAGTCTCTTTTACAAAAAGGGGGATCGGTGTAGTCCTGCTAATTATAGGCCAATAAGCCTTTTTGACATTCTCCAAAAGGTTTAAGCGAGACAGTTGCTAAACAAATTAAATGAGTGGATTGAGGGTGCAGATATCCTAACCCCCTAACAAGCTGGATTCAGACCTAAAGTCAGCACGACAGACCAAGTACTGATTCTGCTCCTTATAATTTAGAAGTATGCAAGGCTCAAAGAAGGCCATTTGTACATAGCCTTTGTTGACCTCAAAGCAGCCTTTGACTAAGTCCCCCAGGAGCTCCTATGGGTGTCACTAAAAACCTTCGAGGTATCTGGATGCCCTGCTTGGTCAACTAGTAAAACTTCATCAAGATAATTATGCCCAAGTGCGATGGGGTCCTCTGGGATACCTAACAGACCAGATCCCAATACGCAGATGGGTTAGACAATGGTGTGTGCTGTCCTCCACCCTCTTTTCCTTATTCGTCAATGATGATATTGAGGTCCTCCAGAAAGGAAATATAGACGCCCCCAAGTTTGAAGAGGATAGCATGCCTGCTTTACTTTTCACCGACGACACACTCCTAATCTTACACACACCTATGGGATAACAGCAATTTTCAGACAATTTTAATTCTTCCTGTGTGGCTATGTCTCTTGAGATTAACATTTCAAAAAAACAATTTATGGTAGTCAGACCGAACAGATCATTTAAAAACACCATAGTCTTAGGTAAGGCAGGTTTTTAGATTCAAATATTTGAGCATTATGCTAGATAGTAGGGTTTCATGGTCTTCTCACACCCAGAAGAGAAGGGCGGTGCTCCAACATCAGGCATCAATTATCTTTTAAAAAAACATATCATGGGACAAAGCCAAGGGCCCTACTCCCGGCAATGGAGTTATACAGACTAAAAGTCTATTCAGCTGCCTTATATGGCACCAAACCTTGAGGCCAAGTGAATACAGACTCTCTTACTCTTATGAAAATAAATTCCTGTGAATGCACCTTCATCTCCCCAAGAATAATCTCTTAATACCTATGTTTCTTGACGTGGCTCCCAAACAGGTGGGAGATATTGCCAACCCAGGCTCCTTATGCACTGGGTAAGGATCTGGACTGCAGAGGGGCTTAAGCTATACCATAACACATTAAAGGAACAGCTGTCAATCCAATACATGTCTAACTTTCCCATGGTTTAGGCATGTTCAATCCTGGTATGAAAAACTGAGCCTTGGATCTTTTTGGTCGGATCCTACATCGATGACTCATGCCTCAAAGAAACAGCAAAAAGTCTGCTATTGGCCAATATCCATGCTAATCTCTTCATTCCTTCCAGCCAAGGGAAAAAAGGTACAGTGTGGGGACCAGCAAGGTCCGAGTGACTTGCCACAAGAAGAAAAGTCAGAGTAGGCCCAGGCAAACAGGGGAGCCCACTGGAATCAAAGAAGACCCTCAAGAGGACCCGCAGGTTGGGAGGCACTGGAGTCGTAAGAGGACCTCAAGCAGCTCACCAAAGATGCAGGCCCACAGTGCAAGAGATGCGGTGAGGACAAAGATCTTAGTCACAGCCGATGCTTGTGGTTGATGACTACTTGGAGCCTGAAGATCTCTGAGGAAGAGAGCTAACAAGCCTTTGCAACGACAAGTCAACCCGGTGCACAGGGGTTTGGTTCCTGCAGTTCCAACGAGAGATACTGGCCTCAAACGCGTGGAGAAGACAGGGCAGGCCTCAAGGGAGTTGTAGAACCACCACCTGTGTTGCTGAGCCTTCTGGAGTCCATGGGAGCCCAGGAGCAGCAGACCGGTTAGATTAGTTGTGGTGCTTGCAGATGCAGGGAAGTGACTCTTTCACTTCAATGGATAATCCTTCAGGTGTCTTGGATGTCCACAGGCCTTGGAAGGTTCCTGTATGGAGCACAGGCACAGACGTTACAGTGGATGAGCAGGACAACGAGACCAGGAGCAGCAGAAGTCTTCCCAGCTGCAGTCTTGATGTCCAGAGCAAACGTCCATCAAAGTACAGAGTGCCCAGACGGTTAAAGATGAAGTGGTGTCTGATCTGAATCTTGTCCCACAATGAATCTAGGGACCCACCCATAGGTAAGCCCTTAAGTACCCCAAGGAAAGGGTTGGGACGATTCCGGGGTCCCTCCCAGAGGAGTGGCTGCACAATGGAGAGGATACTCCCATATCCTTTGTCCGGTTTCGCGCCAGAGTGGCAACCAACGGCTCCTGAACTGGTTTGAGTAGACTATGCAAAGAGGGCACCAAGTGTGCCCTTCACGTAGTCTTAGTGGCACTGGCAAGCGCCCCTACCCTGCCCCAATATACTAAGCCCTGTCTGGGAGGAGGTCACACCTCCCTGTGACAAGATATCTATTGTTCTGCCTTCCCCTGCTCGAGCTTGGCTCAACAGCATGAGGGCAGAAACATGCCTCTGGTCGGCAGCAGCCCTGGCATGCTGTCCGGTTCTGAAAGACTGGTACAGGGAGCACTGAGGGCCACCCGGAGGAGATTCACAGTACATGGAGTCATATCTCTCACACAAAAAGTGTGGGGGTATGATTCCAACATGTTTGATACCAAACACAGCATGGTTTGTTCTGGCTAATTTAGAGATGGTCATCGTGTAATGACGCATGACCATTGTATATATCACAATGGCTGATGCACTTACAACCCGGGTGAATGGACTCAAAAGGTTGTAGGGGTGTCCTGCTCATGCAGGGGTACCCTCACACTTAGAACCAAGCACCCTGCCTTCGGGATTGAAAAGCCTGCCTAAGGGGGTGACTTATAGGTTTCACGTGCAGTGACCTCAGATATAGAGAAACACAGGCTGCAATGGCAGGTCTACAGTCACACTTTGAGTGTTCTCTCATGAGTGGCATAATACATGCTTCAGCCCATGGGAGGCCCCTAGTGTGCCTATTCCTTGGGTACCTCAGTGCCATATATTTGGGACTTACAAGTGTACACCAGTAGCCAATCTGGGATGTATCCAAGTCCTCACCATATCCAATTCAGGGGAAAAAGCACAGAGACTGGGGTCTTGATTAGCAGGTCCCAGTTAGACTTGTCAGAAACAGCATAACACCAAGCGAAAAGTGGGGGTAAGCATAAACCCAGATCCTACTTTCCTACAAGTATGAGTGGGAATAGCTGTGAATGAGTAAGAAGTTAGCAAAAGAGGATATTATATGGAAGAAATAAGTGAGACAGAGGTGTGTGCTGTATGTGTGAAGAGCAAATACATTATCTGTGACTTTTGAGTGACTAAGGACTGATTCATGAGGCTTTGAGTATTAAGTAAGGATAAGTATAGATTGTCACTGTGGAGTGAGCTAATGGATATGTGAGGGGCAGAATTACCTATAAGCGCAATGTCATCAGTTACCTAACGACACTTGAGTTGTTCTATACAATACCATTTTGATATATAGTTCTTGCCTATATATATCATAATTTGGGAAAGCAACAGCAAAGGTAGTAGAATCCAAACTCCTGTTAGCTAAAAAGGCAGGACTTTCCAGAAAAGAACGGTGATGTGGAGCTAATTGACAACTCTGGTGCAATGTGTGCAAGTTAAAGGAGTGAGTAAGGAGAAATGAGCGAGTGAGTATTTATTGAAGATTAAGAGATGGAGTTTATGTTAGTAAGCAGAGAAACTTGCGAGTATGTCAATACATGAGTGGACGAGCAAGGAATAAGAAATGAGAGCAGACAAGTGAACAGTGAGCTTATAGTGAAAAGTAAATGAGTGGGTGAATGACGTGGGCATGGGTTGGTGTATTGAACAGGGGGTGAGCTTGTATATAGTGCTTATATGAGGCACTACTCCCTTACTTCCGGGGAAGGGCAGAGCCAGCACAGAGCCACACGGTTCCACATAGCAGCCTGCAGGAGCACTGCTGAAAACATTTCTGGATGCAGTATGGTGCTTTCAAAAGGGAGGAATCCACACTTAGAAGTATCCATCAGAAATATACATTTTTTATTTTGTACTTCTTAACTCTCTCCTTGGTCATCATATCTGCCTCATAGGCCAGCCCCTCTCTCCATTAGGAAAAGGTTGATAAGGGTGCACATTATCCCCAGGGAAGGACCTCTAATTCTTAAAAAAGTGTCTTTCCCAAGCTTAGAACTCTCTGCACACAGTAAAGGATATATTCAAAGGTAAAATACTTCTGCCTCTTATATGAAGCACTATCTCTTTCTATGGTTTCCTGCCCCTTACATCAGAAACCAGCACCTACTTTCTCTACCCTACAAAAAGGTAAACTCTGTCTTTCATATTAAGATCTGCCCGTATATGTTCCCTGTTAAGAGATCTCTTCCCAGATTAAGCCCCTATTCATGTCACATCAGGATCTCACTGTGTTTTAGAGGTTTCTTTCCATTATTCTAGGTTCCACCTTCAGGTTTGGTGGCCTATATATTAAGATCAGCTTCCAGGTTAGAGTTATCTGACTCACGTATCGTGATCTATTCTAATCTCCCTGTGGCACCTGCAGTCCTTGGTTCTGGTCCTCTCACTATTATTTCAGGTTCTTTCTCAGGTTATAGCTCTCACTACCATTTATGTTATATACACTCTGCTCCTAGGTGATGACTCTATGCATCTGGCATGAGTGTTTGACCTAAGGTTAGGTGTTTCCAGGAAACCCCAATATTCTCCACAGATTGGGGTTTTCTGTCCTTCATTTTAGGATCAGCTTGATGTTAGAGATCTCTGACTTTATATTAGAATCTGACTTTGTGCCCTTGGTCTTTACATCAGAATCTGCCTGCAGATTAGGGCTCTCTGGCCCTTATAGAGGGTTATTTTACTACACTAGGGCAATCTGTTCTTAAACGAGATTTTGCCCTCAAGGTATGCCTTTCTATAAAGGTTTACATAAATAACCTTATGATTATTGTTATAGTGGTAACCTCATCCTCTATTGCTGCAGAATAAGATGTGAAATACTGAAGGATGTGGTAGGAATCGGATACTAATATCTGTAATCTAATGCATACACATGTAATCTCATTTGTGAGATGAAAAGTGTACAGCCCTATTCAAACCAAGGCCATTTGAATTATGTGAGTCAGAAGCTCCAGCATCTTCTGCATAGTTATGGATTCGTAGCATTTGTACATAATCCTTTATCTGCTGCATGTTTGCAGATTTTAACAAAAAATATTAGTATGGAAACGCGTGCATCTGCGCATTGAAATGCAAGTTGCAAAGCCTGGTCACCATTCAGTTGCTAACTGCTGATTCTCAGTATTAAATTGGTAGTTCTGAGATGAAAACTTCTGTAAGACACTGTTAAAATGTATTAAATATTACAAAAGTCAAAATAAAACTGCCTTACAATGTGCCATACTATGCCACATAATTTGTATCTTCTTGCCACATAATTTAGCCAACCATGCCAGATAATTTGGCCCCTCCCTGCCACAGAATTTCAGTGCCCTGATGAAACACATACCAGAGGTTGACAAATTACTCATTTTAAGCACTTTGTATTTTAATGGTCTTGATTATTCCTTTCATTAGAGTTTTACCTCAAGGTTTAAATAATGACATCCAAATTATCTTTCTGTAAAGGGAGGTTTAGGTTCGATATATCATTTGACTGTGGGCTAAGGAATGGGTTATGTCTGTGACAGCTAAAAAGTAGCATCAACACAAAATGTTCCATCTGCTGTGATTGGCTGAGGAACACTGCTAAGTCCTAGCGACAGAGCTCTGACAAACGCACAGAAGAGCACCATCCAAACGACGGTGATCAATGCTGAGGTAAGAGTGCTCACAGATTTCTAGCAGGAAAGAAATGCACAATTTAAATAAAACCCACTTCAGACAAATGATGACGGATCTATTTTATGGTAGACATTTACTTATGCGCTTTGAGTTTTAGTTTACAAGTGTATTTTCACATGAATAAAAAGATAAGCCCACTAACGGCAAAAATATGTTTTGTAAAAGCAGGTCAAGAACTTGGCAGCCCAGAGAATATGGAATGATTTCTTAAATTATTTTATTATTATTAACTTATTTTAAAAAGGTTGAGGCTTGTCGGGTTTGCATGGCATAATATGGAGGTCTTTTGTAAAGTACCCTGCACAAAAGATGCAACCAGAGATTGCAATATAATTTACCTATCATATGTTTGAATCAAAATAGCACTGCTTTGTAGTCACTTTGAGAAGAAATACTGCATGTCACTTTAGTTTGAGACATCTGCACCCATGGCTGAATTGTAACTTCCAAAATATTTGACTACTTTGAAAATGAATTACACTCGAGTACTGCAACATGGTCCCTGCAACCATAAACTGCAACCATCAACTTGCGCCTTGAAATCATGCTATGAGTGTGCCTCAACAGCTGTGCTGCAGTCTCTAAATTGCAGCACTTGCAATACAAATCAACACAACTGCTTCCTCAAAACTTAAAGCACAGGCTAGAATCACTACTGAAACCTGCACTCAAATCTGAACCCATAGCAAAATTCACAATCCTGCACTCTGTATCAAAAGCTAGGTATTCTTCAAATATATATAAAGATTTCTATCTTTGAGGACGATTAAATAAAAAATGAAACATGCACCCACTGTACAATGGAGCTTAAATCCAGGTTGTGCCTCAACAGCAGTGCTGCAGTCTCTACATTCCATCACTTGCAATACAAATCAATACAACTGCTTCCTCAAAACTTAAAGCACATGCTAGATTCACTACTGAAACCTGCACTCAAATCTGAACCCACGGCAAAATTCACTATCCTGCACTCTGCATCAAAAGCTCAGCTAGGTGTTCTTCAAAATAAAGATTTCTATCTTTGAGGACAAATAAATACAAATGAAACATGCACTCACTGTACAATGGAGATGTAACAACTGTAGAATCTCTCACAAGTCAGTACAACAACTGAATGTCTTCTGCTTCTGGAAAATTCTACAACGTCAGTAAATAGAGAAAGGACTACCAAATGGCTCCCATTGCTGGACAAAAGGGGCGGCCATCTTGAAATCAACCACTAGATGTTTCCAAAAACCTAATGTGACAACAGAATAATATTTTGCTTTTGAATTTTCAGTCCCAATCCGTAAACTGTAAAGTGTTTTTTTTAACATAACATACGTAAGGCTACACGTTTATACCTTTTTTTTACAGCTAATGTTGTATTGCTTCTCTTAAAAAAGGGCAAAAGCATAATGCATAAAGCACACCTACACACAAGATGGCTTAAAAGTGTGTATCTGCTTAGACTGGAAGTGTTTTATGTAGCCAAAAAGCAGTGAGGTACCGCCTGTGCAAGTGGCAAAGCTAAACTATTTTAAATGTGGCATTCATCTACACCTGCTTTGCATGTTTGCCCCATTTTTGATCAGTAATATAATAAGGTCGCAGAAGAAAAATATTGCTCTTTTATTTATGTTGCCGGATTCTAATAAGGCATGGAGCTGATAATTAAATATGATTTTTTGTTAATTTGTTAGCTTGGCAACACTGAGAGTGCGCTGGTAATAATTTAGGAATAGATAGCTCTAACATTCTTTTGAAGTGTTTTCTTCATGTATTTGTTTTTGATATGTACAGTGAATTGGGAAAAATATCTGTTTTGTTGATTTTCTCATTATTCTCAACAACCTCAGCATAAATAAAAGGCAGCTACATCAGTAATATGCTCGGAAGATGGAAACTGCATTTGTGCTTCCTTAAGTCTAGTATTTATTTTCCCAGTACTTGATAAGTAGGATGTCCTGGATTTGCCAGGACAGTCCCGATTTCCGCCCCCTGTCACAGCAGATTTTAGTAAATTTAGCACAAGCCCCAAATCGGGTCAACTGAAAAGAAGGGAGTGAAGTTTTCACGTCATGCTTATCAGAAAGCAATTCAATTAACGCACATGGTACTGGATTTAAAAGTTGCATTTAATTTATTCCCTTAGGGGGACATGCATCAAGCCTGTTCCCATTCGCAAACTGGCCGATTCGCAGAATTGGCCCGTTTGCGAATGGAAAAAGGCCTTTTCCAATGCAGGTACCTTTTGTCATTTGCAATTTAGGTCATCAGATTTATCTAAATTGCGAATGCATTTAGGGAATCGCAATTTGCGATTCCGTAATGCCAAGGCATTTATGCCTTTCCTAAATACAAACTGTGCAATTAGGAAACGCTAATTACCATAAACTTCAAGTTGATGGCAATTTGTGCATGCTTCGAAAAATGCACAAAAATGCATTTTTCAAGGCATGCCATGTAGCGCACTTTGCTTCACATGCGCACACTTACTTTTTTTGTGGGGTGCTTCAGGGGGGCCTTAAGCCCCCGGCACCCTTGGATTTCCATTTGTAATTTACGATTACCAATTTGGTAATTGCACTTTGCAAATGCATTACCATTCATTCCTATGGGCCTGCGGAAAGAAAGGAGTCACATTAGCTAATAGCGATTGGCAACTTCCGAATCGCTATTAGCCAATGTTAAGGAATCACAAATTTGATTCCGATTCCTACATGCATAGGCATTTTCACAGGACCAGCATTAGGAGGACCGGGACAAAGGAGACCAGGAATATCACTATGAAGCCCAGGAGGAGCAGGCTCAGGAAGTCTCACACCAAGGCAAAGAGAACCAGATGACCAGGGGAACCAGAACAAAGAGGACATGAACATCCGAGATCAGAAAAGCACAAAAGGTGATGAAAATAATGTTCTGTCTAATCACTTTTGCCCATAATGCCATCCCAGTTTGGACCCAGCCATTTGCAACCCAAGACCGGTTTCACCATGTTTGGGGCTCTTCAGTCAGGTTTAGCTTGACTCCAGTGCACCATGAGAGAGGACCCATGACTGAGCATACATATAGCCACTTGGACCATTACAACAAACTCACAAAAGGTGATGAGAGGATGCTTGCAATATATCTAACCACTGGCAAGTGTTCTGGATAGCTTTCCAACCCATTGTTCTTTTGCCCACCATGCCACCTGTTTGGACCAAGCCAAATGCAAATCAATCTTGACCCTGATTCAATAGGAACAGCACAATAGGCACTTATTGCTTCCTTACCTTTTCTAGTTATACACCCCAGAGGAGGTGCACAACATTTTTCGGCAACTATCACTAGGGAAAGAGTAGGTGATCCTGCCTATAATGACTGAATCTGTAATGTTACCTTAAATGTGCAAGATTTTAAAACCCTAGGGCAAGTTTGCACTGGCATGATGTGATGATGCTTTCCTGCCTGCAAGATTGCTTATGGTGTCTGGTTTGCCAAATGACCATGGCCTATATTCTGAGTTGCCTAATTTCTGCTGTGCCATGATAAAAAAAAGCTTACTGAGGATTGCAGTCAGCCTATTTTACTGATGTTGTCATTGCACCAGTGTGAGACTCATATTGTAGGTTTCCTGGAGTCTGCTGACCAGGACAAGGGATATAAAAACAGCATACCATTTAAGAGTTCAAAGTAATGTCCTTTAATACTGACGCGTTTCAGAGCACTACGGCTCCTTCATCAGAGGAAAATGGTGTTCAACAGCTTAAGCGGCTTGAAAGTATTTATGCGCATGCACTCATTTTATGGCACACAGGTGTGCCGTTCTCCCTGCATGCTGATACTTGTAGTCACTGATAGCAAGTCACGTATTTCCCAATGGACACCGTTGACAAACAGAGGAAAAGACAAAAAGTGGAAAGGGTCTGAGGGGGGTACGAGATAAAAGACCTAACAACACCCTACCCCTAATGGACTAATGGAAAACACAAGGGGTGCTAAGGTCGGTACCGACCTTAGCGCACCGTTGACATACACCATCTGTTCAAAACATAACATTCATACCCATGTGGCCCTCCGGGCCGGAATGCTGATTCTAATCAAGTCCTGTCCACTGTACCCTATTGCAAACACAAAACTTTTCATGTCAAAGGCCCCGCTCCTGCTGTGTCATCTTCCCTGCGGAAGGGCATACGTGACATACATGTGCATTGCCCACATGTGTGGGGGGTGCTGTGCGTGTAAGCGTCCGTAGAATACTGCTATGATATGATTGAATTTTAAAATGTGGATGTCTAACGCGTTTCCATACGTACACGTTCATGGTCTTTGGACCGTGATTTACAAGTTGTGTGGATATCTAGGTGTGTACATACATGTGCGTGTCTATGTACAAATACACGTCTCTATGTGTGCTAGTGCCCTGTGCAGTGTTCATGCATGCTGTCTGCATTTACATACGGATGATGCAGTTTGTACCCGTGTGCATACATTTGCACAGTTCTGTACAAAGCTCTTCTGCACCTAAACAGAAGTAGGGAGCGCTATCCAATGTGACAGCAGCGTACATGCGGGCAGGGCACACTGTGCATGGATAGGTTTGTGTCTGTCTGTCAGTGCGTCTACTTTGTGTGCCTGCACAGAGTGTGCTGCGCTGCTGCTGTGGGTCCCTGCGAAGGGCGCGTGCGGTTCATTTGTAGTTTTGTAAGTGCAGCGACAATTTCAGAGCGAGGAAGGCTGAAAATCTGCTAAGTGTTGCTAACCCCGTGCACACAACTCCTCAAAGTGTCTGCCATCTCTGATGCACACTTTACCTCACCTGGGCACCCAGACATTAGAGGCCGAGTAGGCACAGAGATCTCAGAGGACTGGGCAGGCAGAGCGCAAGCGGATGAGCAGGGTGGCTGAAGCAGGCAGCAGAGAGGGCAGATGAAGGAGCAGGCAGAGTGCTGAGCAGGCAGGGAGCCCACGCAGAAGAGTAGGGTTGATGGATCAGGCAGCAGGGAGGACAGAAGCCTGAACAGGCAGAGTCCAATTTCATGGTTTTGTTTATTTTATATAAAAACACCCTGTATGAATGTTGTAACATCATACTTTGTCAATTAGCCAGGATATAGAGTCATGCAGGGATGTTTATAGTATGAGCTGGGGTTTCGTTTCCTGATGTATAAGAATTTCAGTGCAAATAGTTTTTGTCCTAAGAGGTAGGAGGTTCCTCAATTTATGTTTAAGCCAGTGGTGAGCACATTTCAAGGGAGATTTTTTAAGCAAGAAAAACTGGTTTATGATATCAATGAATCTTATATTGCCTAGTGGCCCCAAGAAGCATGGACTGCCATTACCAATGATGGATAGTGTGTCTGTCATTACCAATAATGGGTAGTCTGTTTACTATTACCAATGGTTGATAGCGTGTCTTCCATTGTCACTGTTTGATAGCGCGTCTGCCATTGCCAGCGGTTGGTAGTGTGTCTGCCATTATCGTTGGTTGATAGTGTGTCTGCCATTACCACTGGTTGACAGCGTGTCTGCCATTACCTTTGGTTGATAGAGTGTTTGCCATTACCGTTGGTTGACAGCGTGTCTGCCATTACTGTTGGTTGACAGCATGTCTGCCATTACCTTTGGTTGATAGCATATCTGCCATTACCGTTGGTTGACAGCATGTCTGCCATTAGCGTTGGTTGACAGTGTGTCTGCCATTACCGTTGGTTGACAGCGTGTCTGCCATTACCTTTGGTTGATAACGTGTCTGCCATTACCTTTGTTTGATAGCGTGTCTGCCATTACCGTTGGTTGACAGCGTGTCTGCCATTACCTTTGGTTGACAGCATGTCTGCCATTACCGTTGGTTGACAGCGTGTCTGCCTTTACCGTTGGTTGACAGCGTGTCTGCCATTACCGTTGGTTGACAGCATGTCTGCAATTACCTTTGGTTGACAGCGTGTCTGCCATTACCTTTGGTTGATAGAGTGTTTGCCATTACCGTTGGTTGACAGCGTGTCTGCCATTACTGTTGGTTGACAGCATGTCTGCCATTACCTTTGGTTGATAGCATATGTGCCATTACCGTTGGTTGACAGCATGTCTGCCATTAGCGTTGGTTGACAGTGTGTCTGCCATTACCGTTGGTTGACAGCGTGTCTGCCATTACCTTTGGTTGATAACGTGTCTGCCATTACCTTTGTTTGATAGCGTGTCTGCCATTACCGTTGGTTGACAGCGTGTCTGCCATTACCTTTGGTTGACAGCATGTCTGCCATTACCGTTGGTTGACAGCGTGTCTGCCTTTACCGTTGGTTGACAGCGTGTCTGCCATTACCGTTGGTTGACAGCATGTCTGCAATTACCTTTGGTTGACAGCGTGTCTGCCATTACCGTTGGTTGACAGCGTGTCTGCCATTACCGTTGGTTGACAGCGTGTCTGCCATTACCGTTGGTTGACAGCGTGTCTGCCACTACCTTTGGTTGACAGCGTGTCTGCCAGTACCTTTGGTTGACAGCGTGTCTGCCAGTACCTTTGGTTGACAGAGTGTCTGCCATTACCGTTGGTTGACAGCGTGTCTGCCATTACCGATGGTTGACAGCGTGTCTGCCATTACCTTTGGTTAACAGCGTGTCTGCCATTACCTTTGGTTGACAGCGTGTCTGCCATTACCTTTGGTTGACAGCATGTGTGCCATTACCGTTGGTTGACAGCGTGTCTGCCATTACCGTTGGTTGACGGCGTGTCTGCCATTACCGTTGGTTGACAGCGTGTCTGCCATTACTGTTGGTTGACAGCGTGTCTGCCTTTACCGTTGGTTGACAGCGTGTCTGCCATTACCGTTGGTTGACAGCGTGTCTGCCATTAACTTTGGTTGACAGCGTGTCTGCCATTACCGTTGGTTGACAGCGTGTCTGCCATTACCGTTGGTTGACAGTGTGTCTGCCATTACCGTTGGTTGACAGCGTGTCTGCCACTACCTTTGGTTGACAGCGTGTCTGCCATTACCGTTGGTTGACAGCGTGTTTGCCATTACCGTTGGTTGACAGCGTGTCTGCCATTACCTTTGGTTAACAGCGTGTCTGCCATTACCTTTGGTTGACAGCATGTCTGCCATTACCGTTGGTTGACAGCGTGTCTGCCTTTACCGTTGGTTGACAGCGTGTCTGCCATTACCGTTGGTTGACAGCATGTCTGCCATTACCGTTGGTTGACAGCGTGTCTGCCTTTACCGTTGGTTGACAGCGTGTCTGCCATTACCGTTGGTTGACAGCGTGTCTGCCATTACCTTTGGTTGACAGCGTGTCTGCCATTACCGTTGGTTGACAGCGTGTCTGCCATTACCGTTGGTTGACAGCGTGTCTGCCATTACCGTTGGTTGACAGCGTGTCTGCCACTACCTTTGGTTGACAGCGTGTCTGCCAGTACCTTTGGTTGACAGCGTGTCTGCCAGTACCTTTGGTTGACAGAGTGTCTGCCATTACCGTTGGTTGACAGCGTGTCTGCCATTACCGTTGGTTGACAGCGTGTCTGCCATTACCTTTGGTTAACAGCGTGTCTGCCATTACCTTTGGTTGACAGCGTGTCTGCCATTACCTTTGGTTGACAGCATGTGTGCCATTACCGTTGGTTGACAGCGCGTCTGCCATTACCGTTGGTTGACGGCGTGTCTGCCATTACCGTTGGTTGACAGCGTGTCTGCCATTACCGTTGGTTGACAGCGTGTCTGCCATTACCTTTGGTTGATAGCATGTCTGCCATTACCGTTTGGTTGATAGCGTGTCTGCCATTTCCAACAGTGGGCAGTGTGCCTGCTATAAGCAATGATTTCCAGTGTGTCTGCCTACTGTGTGGTGGAAGTCTGTTTACCACAATAGCGTTGGTTAACAGCGTTTCTGCCATTACCTTTGGTTGACAGCATGTCTGCCATTACCGTTGGTTGATAGCGTGTCTGCCATTACCTTTGGTTGACAGTGTGTCTGCCATTACCCTTAGTTGACAGAGTGTCTGACATTACCGTTGGTTGACAGCGTGTTTGCCATTACCGTTGGTTGACAGCGTGTCTGCCATTACCGTTGGTGGACAGCGTGTCTGCCATTACCTTTGGTTGATAGCGTGTCTGCCATTACCGTTGGTTGATAGCGTGTCTGCCATTTCCAACGGTGGGCAGTGTGCCTGCTATAAGCAATGATTTCTAGTGTGTCTGCTGACAGTGTGGTGGAAGTCTATTTACCACAGTAGCAGGGAGACCCCGATTCCTAGGGTTAGAGCTGGGCCTGAAGACGAAGTTGCTGTCTGGAAGATTTCCAGCGACTGTCATGTTTGAGATTTCCGCTGGAAGGGAAGGTGTTTGATGATGCTGTCATGGGAAGCTCATTTGGGTAAAGTGTTTTTTTTTGTGAAAATCTTTTTATTGATTTTTAGAAAACAACCATAAACGTGGTACACATGTTGTCATACACATACAGCTATTTCAATGTGTCATAAGCATACATTTAGTGTTCGTCTTGCAAATCAATTATTTCCCGTTACATTGTTCAACGTTGTTATATCAGAGCAAACCAGTCAGATAAATTACACACCCATTACAAAAGAAATGAAACAATAGAAACCCAGGGACTAGAACAGGTCATATTGAAGAAAGGGTAGGCGGGCAAGGGGGCACCTCCACCACAACCCAACAGGTCAACCACTAGTGAGGCAGCTAGCACCCAAACCCTCCCTCAGGTCTAGTCCAGCTGGTGTGATAGCATAGATTGCCTGCTGTTCCTGACAATATATTAGATCATGAAGCCACAGCTTAAACTTGGATGCTCTCCCTCTTCCCCAGCGGCATGCCACTCTCCTTTTAGCTAGAAGCAACGTCAAGGCCACATATTTACGATGTTCCGCCCTTAGCTGCTCCACATACCCCAATAAAGCCTTCAGTGGGGACATGTCAATCCGGGCATTAATCATAGTGGACAGAGCCTGAAAAATCTGCGCCCAATACTTATATATCTCCGGACAGCCTCATGCCAGGTGCAGGAAGTCAGCGTCTTCAGCATGACACCTATCACACGAGTCGGTATCCCTCAATTTGTATCTATACATTCTGGCTGGGGTATAATACAGTCTATGTAGGAATTTATAGCGGATAATCCTAAGCCTACTGCTAGCTGAAATTCGCTCAGTCTGCAGCGAGCAGAATTCCCACTGTTTATCCGTCAGAGTTATACCCAGTTCGAGGTCCTACCTTTCCCTTGCCTTTACAGGTTGCTCAATCTTCTGTGTGTGTACTGCTTTGTATAGTATTGACACCAGCCGTTTAGCCATCTCGTTCTGAAGTGTCAGCTGTAGCGGTGTAAAGGTCGGTGGCTCCGAGGGGAAATCAGGAGTAATTGAGCGTATTCCCTGCCGCAGGCGAATGTATAGGAAGGTTTCTAGGGGTGTCTGTGTTATATTCTGGAACACGTGCGCCACTGTGCGGAATGACTCCTCTTGATACATGTCCTCCCAGTTGTGTATCCTAGTGTGATCTTCAAACTTGTGGAAAAGTGTCTCCTGAAGAAGAGGCATGGCGGGATGATATACCAGCGGTAACAATGGCGAGTAAATCATAGGCGCATCCAACATCTTACTCACATGTGCCCAGGCCTCCACCGTGCAACTCACCGTGGTCGGCGTCTTATCCCGCATGAGGGTTGGAATGTACACCGCAGCCTCAATGGGGACGGGAAGAGCGAGCCAATGCTCCGCCGCCACCAGGGGCATATAACGTGGTTGATGCACCCAAAAATGGGCATAATGCGCCTGTGGGCTGTAATAGTTTAATTCAAAATTAGGTGCACCAAATAAACCCTGAGAATAAGGCCTCGTCAATACATCCCACCGTAATCTCGCGGTTTTACCCCCCCCCACACTAATCGCGTTAGTTCTGACCGCAACTGTTTAAAAAAAAATGACCCCGGGTGAAAGGGTATATTAAGAAACATATACAATAGTTGAAATAATATAACCATCTTTATCAAAGAGACACGCCCGCCATGGAGAGAGGGAGGGTAATCCATTTTGATATATTATCCGCAATTCGAACCATAGCGGTCCCGTAATTAAGACGCATCAATTCATCTCTATCCCTCGTCACACGGATGCCTAAATATTTCAGTTCATCCTCGCACCATGCCATCGGATAGTCTAAGGGAAAGCGAGTCATTGTATCAGTAAGGGGAAAGATACTCTACTTACCCCAGTTTATCTGGACCCCTCAAAGCAATCCAAACACTATAAATTCTCGAAGGATAATATTTAAGTTCTGTTGGGGGTTTCGTATGCAGAGTGTAATGTCGTCCGCATAGAGGGAAACCAATATCTGCCTCATGTTGCATTGCAATGCTCTGTCACGGTGGTGCTGACGCAATTTAGCCGCCAGTGGTTCCACCGCGATCGCGAACAACAGGGGGGACAGGGGGCAACCCTGCCTCGTACCTCTCGTTATTGAAAAACCCTCAGAAGTTTTGCCATCAATCACTATTCTAGCTGTAGGTGAGCAATACAACAAACATATCCAGGAAAGGAAAAGGGGAGGAACCCCATTCGGGACATCAAACCAAACAAATAGTCCCACTCAATGGAGTCAAAAGCCTTTGTGGCATCCAGGAAAACTGCTGCCAAAGGTAACTCCGAAGAAACGTTATTCAATATTGTGAATATGGTCCGCAAGTTATGGGATGTCGCACGCCCGGGCACAAATCCTGACTGGTCAGGCAGTATTAAATGTTCCATGAGTAGACTGAGACGATTAGCTATGAGCTTAGCTAATATTTTAACATCACAATTGAGCAGTGACAGGGGCCTATACGAATCACAGTGGCGCGGTGTTTTCCCTGGTTTTAATAGGGAGACGATGATCGCCTCTCTCATGGAAGGGGGGAGACGCCCTACCTCCAGTGCATCCTCATAGACCTCACGCAGTATGGGAGCCATCATATCAATATAGGTTTTATAAAACTCGACTGGGATACCATCCGACCCCATGGGCTTACCCGACTGCATATGCATGATGGCTTTCCTGACCTCGTCAAGCTCAAACGGGGCACACACAAATGTCTGCTGTGTTTCGTTCAACCACCCCAGTGATATATCGTCCAAATATGCGTCTAGGTTCAATTTTCCCGCCCTAGTGGTTGTATACAATGCTGTGTAGTGCTCAGTGAAGGCATTAAGTATGGTCGCAGTGTCCCTATATACAATGCCGTCCAACCCTTCCAATTCTAGGATTACATTAGAGCCTCATGACCTCCGAATTGTCTCTGCCAGCGCCTTCCCAGGCCTCTCCCCCTCGCCATAGCGGCGGGCCGTCCAATACTTCCCTCGAAATCTCGCCTCTCTGCGAGCCTCATTCATGTAGGCTGTGAGTTTCGATCTAAACTGAGATTGTTTTTGGATATGCCATCCGGCCTAGTAGCTAATCTGCTCTCCAATGACTTAAGTTTGGTCTCAAGTGTACGTAACGTGTTCAAAATATCTTTAAGCATCCCAGCACCCTTTGCTATGCAAAAACCTTGTAACGTCACTTTGAAAGCTTCCCAGATAATTTCTACGCTATCTACCGAATCCTTATTACGTATGAAAAAATCTTTGATCTCCTCTCTGAGCTCCTCCTGAAACACAGTGTCTAGAGTATGGTAGGTTGCAACCTCCAGCTGCTTCTGGGAAGACCATAATCTGTGGAGGACAATGTAAGCCGTACCGGTGCATGATCCGAGTAAGTCCTGGCTAAGTGTTGCACTTGTAAAATCGCCGGACATAGCCCGACACTCAAGAAAATATAGTCCAGTCTCGCCCCAGTAGCCGCATGCGCAGTAAAGTGGGTTCTCTCTAGGTCGTTAGGGTGCAAGTGTCTCCACGCATCTATCAGATTGTGGTCCGTGAGTGTGGATTGCAGCATGGCACAGGCTTTTGTGTAATGATGGGGAGCTGGGTGGGACCTATCAATATCCGGACTCCGCGCAATGTTAGTCACCTCCCCACACAATATGGTTGGACCCAATGTCCACAATCATAGTTCTGTAATGAACTGGGGGTCGTCCACATTAGGACCATAACAGCAGGCCAGGGTAACAGAATCAGATCCCAACCTCCCCCAAGTCAGGCAATATCTCCCCTGGGCATCCCACGTGGCTCCCGTTAGTGTGAACGGAGTGCCCCTCTTAACCAGAATCGCCACACCTCTCGCATAGGAAGAGAAAGAAGAAAAGATCCTGTGTGCCGCCCATTTACAAGTAAATGTGATGTTACGTCTTGGGTTGAAGTGTGTCTCCTGCAGCATTGCTACGTGTAATTGGTGTCTGTCAAGATAGGATAGTATTTGGCGTTTCTTACGCGGGTCACGCAGCCCCTGTACGTTCCATGTAATTATGTTTAGTTTAGTGCTGTCAATGGGGGTCATGAGCTAGGCCTTGTACATCTCTACAGTGCTCCATCGGATAGCATCGCCTCTGTTCCCGATCCACCACCTTTAGTCGCTCAACAACTGCGGCTCCAGTACAACAACGACATTTCAAAGTAATATTAATCTTTGTGTACGACCAAACAGTAAATCCCTTAGATGTTTTTATTGACAACCACATGTACCAAATAACCCCCTCGAACAAACTCCCCACAGACCTACGTCTAATCAACAAGAACTGCAAATTCCCTCCCCCCCCCACCCACTGAAGCAACTCAATCTTGCCAGAATCCCATGTTCACCCTCCCACCCTACCTCCAAATTGGAACCCCACTTCTGTTACCCTCCCCTCATAGTTCAGAACTTGTACTTCCATGGGATAATACCTGTTGGGGGACCTTCTAGACAGCTACGCAGTCTCCTCACTCCCCTTAAGTTCTCCTCCGAAGGCGCTGCCGGCCCTATCATGAGGAGGGGGGAGCAGGCCTGGAACCACAATAACATGTAAACAATTGAGCCATACTGGAAGGATCTCACCTCGCATCAGCTAGATTGTCCGACCCAGCCTACCAATCCGTAATAGTTTCCTTGGATGTGTGCAGATTACTTTGCTGGAGTCAGTCATTCCAGATCCTCATTTTCATTCATGTCACCATTCCGCTGCGAGGCCTCCAGTCACTCTCCACCCCGGTTTTCTCGTTTCAATGTTCGGAGGAAGTCTTCGACTTGCTGGTGAGACGTGAAGAATCGCTGCTTCCCTTGGCTGGGTAGAGGAGTGCGTAATCAATTTGCTCCGATCGCAACTTCCACTTGACTTCCACAAACACTGCGGCGATCTTCTTGCACGATAGGTGTGAAGTCTGGATATATGGAAAAGGTGTTACCATCATATGTCAACTTCTGCTTGTTTCTCGCAGCTCTGAGGGCTACATCCCGGTCTCTATAATTAGGTAATCGTGCAATTATAGGTTGTGGGGGGCTTCCCGGCACCGGACGTGGACCGAGGGTTCTGTGCGCCCTTTCCACTATGAACTGCGAGGAAAAGGCGTCTTTGCCTATGGACTCCAGCAGTAGTTTTTCTATATAGTCCTCCATTCTACCAGTATTTGTCGATTCTGGTAAGCCTATGACGCATATGTTGTTGCGCCGACTGCGCGCTTCCAAGTCCTCATTTTTTGCGGCTATGACGGGTAGCAGTTTATCCATTCTCGTAAGTTGCACTGTACGGGTTGCAGTGACGTCATCTGATTCTGATATGTGTCTTTCCGCCTCCTTAATGCAGTCTTCCTGGCCTTCTAGCTTATGTGCAATGGCATCCATCCTAGAGGACATCCAGTCCACCTTGTCCACCACTGTTGCAAATCCTTGCCGCATCTCTTGTAGTATATTGGCCATGTCCGAGGCCTGTGAATTGGCTCCCCCTACAGCGCACTCAGCCAAGTCCTGCTCCTGGTCGTCAGCAGTAGATTTGCTTCCCTTCTTTGCAGCTTCAAAATTTAGTTTCGGTTGACGAGTGTCGGTCTTCCCCATATTTCAGCAAGAGTGCGACGCCTTCTGCGTATGTATCAGGAGTAATCAAGGCAACCACCAGTCTAGGGTGAAGTGTGAGGGCCAGCCCGAGTCGCCACGTGGCCCTTTCATCGTCAACAGCTGATCCTGCCCCGCACTCTTGTCACGTCAGCTTGCTCTGTCCAGCGCTTCTCAGCAGCTCTCACCTCACTGGGTCAGCTACTTGCCCAAGACTGTGTCCCACTGAAGCATCACCTCATAATCGCCAGCTGCCTTCTACACCAATGTATGGCGATTCACGGAGCTACTTGAGCCCCTTCCAAAGCCCTGTAGGGCACAACGGCAGCAGGTTGCTAAGTCTGTAAAACCGTAGCAGCCTGTGACATCCAGCACCCACAATATGGGGGGGAGTACTCGTGGCGGCCCAGCAGTCACAGTCCCTGTCAAACCACCACCCAATGCTCCGCCGCTCCAAGGGGGTTGATCGCACCTGTCGCAGGTCGCTTCAGGCGCTCCGCACCGGCCAGTAAGGGTCTCACTCCTCTTGCACTCTCGTCTCAGCCGGCTATCCACGCACTGCCACTGCCCATCTCCCCTCTCACCACGGGCATCACACAGACTGTTCCATACCGTAACCGAGACGTGTAGGGGAAGAACACTGCTCAGTATCTTCGCGAAGCCTGTCCCCACACCTCGGAACGGCTCTCCTGCCAAAGGCGCTTTCCCCGCAGCCGCCATGGTATGTCCGGCCTCCTCAGTATATTTATTATCCTGCCCCGGTGTTCACTAGATCTTCACAGTGGGGGGGGGGGGGAACACGCGCCAATCCTCCACCGCTGCGCTATGTGGGCTCCCCACAAATTCACCTACACAGTCCTCACCGCCTCCGTCAGTATGTCCGCATCCATCAATCAAATCGCAACACTATTATGGCTCTAGGCAAAGTCTCTCGCGCAGTGGCCTCATGGAAACCTGCGCCACCACCCCCAGCAGTACTATCTCCACAAATGCCTCCTTGGCGTCCTGTTGCACCGGCAGTCCGCCTCTGCGCCGTGACTCGGTTGTTAGCGATAACGCTGACTCACTGTGTCGTTGCCGGACGCGCGGCCTGGTTGCCTTGTGGTAATCCCCGACCTTTCCCAGTCACTGCAGCCGAGTCAAAGCTCCATGCAGGTCAGGCGGGCGGCGCGGCTCAGATTTCAGGGGCCCCCCGCTCCGGTTGTCCGCCGCCGATCCTTCCGCACTTCACTCCACTTGTAGCCGCGGGGTAGCACCACCGATCTCTCGACAATTTACCCCAATTAGCGCCCAATTGTTCAGGATAAGTGAAGGATATCAGTTCCAGGAAGCAGGAGCCTCACATCAGTGCGGCCATGCTGCTTGCGCGCTCTCTAGTGCCCCCCTCAATGGGGTAAAGTGTGGATTTTTTTGTTTTGCTAAGAAAATGTAAGTGATGTCCAAGATGGTTGTTGTGGCCTCAGGGTGCATTAATGGTGTATTTTCTACTGAGGCCATTGTCAATGTTGCTTAACATCTGAAGGATGAAAGGCTTAGATGGGCATGCTGGGATTCCAGGGTAATCTGCTGATTCCAGCTATCAGCAGTGAGGGCTTAACTTATTTCCCTTTTTTAAAAATCATTGTTACCTGCAGCCTCTGCTTTGACTTAAAGAGCACGCTTTAGTGCCCTGACTTCAGAATCCGTTAGAGTCTTTGAACTACCAGCCACCAAGAACCCTTTTTGCATGCGTGTAGTTGACTTAGAAACCTGTGAAGGTGGGCATAAAATAGTAACTACGAAACACTATTGTCAGGAAAGCACGGCCAACAGGGTGGCTACTGATGTGGCGCTTTCTGTACTGGATGGATGCAGTTGCTGCTTGTTCCAGCAGTCTCCCTCATCTCACTGGTGGTACCACACGTCCTCCTCATGTTTGAAAGCCCTTGTGTAGCAATCACACCATGGACCATCTGTTTCTATTGGACACACACCATTGAGTGGTGATGCGCTGGCAACTTTTTGGTTGGTACAAACTATCACTTTGTCTGCTTTATCTTCCTTGCAGTTTTCACAGTCATTAGGCTGGTGGACAGACGGAAAACTGTCACTTTTGAAAAGTTCATTATTATGGAAATGTTCATGTGAATGTTTGTTTAATTTCCAGCTGTTGGTTGGGATTGGTCTGTGTGGAATCCTTGTACACGCATTAGTCTGGTCCTCCTATGACTACTGCCTCCATAGTGTATGATCTTCAGCCTGTTTTTGGTTTCCGCGCCATTGTTCAATTAGGTAGACTAGTATTCTTGGAACATCCCATATTCACGAGAACATCAGAATACATCAGCTCTGTATGCAGCCATTGGACCTCGATAGATCGAGTCGATGAGACGAGGTCCATGTGCCATCACAGGCTCAGCCTGGACTTGTACAATTGAGATCCATGGTTCAGTGGGTAAACAGGGCTTTTGGCTTCTTCTCACAGATTGACCCCACCATTTGATCCAACTCACAGTAGGGCTGTGGTTCTCATGCCCTGGATGATCGTCCTCCTCCAAGCCTCACAGACGCCTTTAATCCCACCTGTCTGCTCGCCATTGCACTACTGCAGCGTGAAGGAGAGGGCTGTCTAGATATGTGCATTTTACCGGTCTCCAGAAAAAGATGTATTTAGCAATTTTACCACTCTCTCCTTTTCTCGTGAAGGCAGAATGTTCCAGTAGAGTTGCAGTCACTTCAGCAGGGTCTCTTATCTGGCAGTCGAGAGCTCGTAAAATTCCTGTGGCACATGATTGGAAAGTCCCTATCTCTATCTTCACGTCACTGGCTCAGATCTGGCAGGAGTCATCACTTTGCACGGGCCAATTTTCTTCTTCTTACTTTCATTTTTATGTTGAGCCTGCAGCAGCACACATGCGCTGCACTGGCGAGACTTTTAGTAAGGGGCTTTGAAAAGATCACCACAGGCTCGTGCGTGTGTGGCCTATTGCTTGCCGTTACCCACACATGCGCCATATGTTTTGAATTATGGTGCCCAGACACAGATGCGATAATTCAAAACATATGGTCTGGTGCTCGCTCTTGCGCGTGCGCCACTCACTCCATCGTCATGGCTGATTAAGCGCATGGCTCGCGGGCACTCTTATAGCGCGCGCACACGGGCCAAGCGCCACAGCTCCCGCTAGTTTATAAGAATAAAAAGAGTGACCCGTTCAGTTTCTGTGTGGTTGGACCGAAGTCTGTGCTCTTTACATGCTGTTTTCATTTAGCATCTCCTAACCTTCATGCTTCCGTCCTCCTCAATCATTTTCTGTCCACTCGCCATGTTGGGAGAGATGGCTCCATTTCATTTTTACCTCCGCCACTGCGACCTTCACATATGTTTTGGAATTGTTAATGTAGCAGCCTAAATATGCAAAGGGAACCCATGGTAATTAATTAATGTCTCAATAAAATAGTTTCCCTCGAATACAGCAGTCTTTCAGCACAAAAAATCCATGTTCTATATTCAAACAATGGTGAAAGCTGCAGCGCTGGAAGACTTAATGGCCTGCTTTTCTTGTACGATTTAAGTGCAGAACTTTTCGTTTACATTTTGAGGATGGTATGGTGAGTGACTAGAATGCCTTGCCAAAACGCCTGCATAGACACTGCTCATAAATGGATAAACATATTCTAGAAACAGTCTCCTCAGGTGTCCCTATTGTCGCTCTTCTCCATTGAGGAGCAGAACATGTGGTGCATTTGGACCAGTCAACGCCTGTGCTGTGTTTACTTCCTTATTGCCTTTTTTAGAAAACTTCTGAATGTGGGTTGAATGGGAGTATTTTTCTGTTTTTTCACTTATTTGTCCTACAGACACCACCCCAGACATTAGCTCAGAAATCTGAATAGCAAGTGTAGCATTTGGGATTTTCCTTTTTAAATATTCAGTTTTTTTTAATCATATATTAAAGATGCATGCAAGGGCAAAAAAAAGGAAATAGCTCACCTAGCGCATGTCAAACATAACATTCGTTACAAGTTCACTATTCACAGATTGAAAGGGTACGATGGGGAGTGGTACATCCATCATAAGAACAAGCCTTCCTCGTCCATTTCTAATGTGAGGTTCATCACCTTCATACTCTTCAGGCGCCAGACAGGATAATCTCTCTCTCTTTCTTTCTCTCTCTCTCTAAATCTCTCTCTCTTTAAATCTATTTTTTCTCTCTCTCTAAATCTCTGTCTCTCTCTCTCTCTCTCTCTCTCTCTCTCTCTCTCTCTCTCTCTCTCTCTCTCTAAATCTCTCTCTAAATCAATCTCTAAATCTCTCTCTCTCTGAGAGTTTGCCGTTTGCGGCCGAGGGCCATTCCCCCTACATGTGTTTCTCACTAAACTATGGCTCACGTCGGACTCCGACCCTGCATTAGTGACCCCCCTCCCTCCAGGCTTCCAAATTATCCAACAGGACCGCCCTGATGGGAGAGGAGGAGGCCTAGCCATCATCTATAAAGAACAATACCACTGTCGAGTAATCTCTGAAGCAATTCCAGACTGTGAGAGCTTAGCATTTATCCTAGAACTCTCCCCTAGCAACTGCTTTTTCAGGAACATTAATATATCGACCCCCGGGCCCCCCCAAACAGTTTCACAATCTCCTCCCATTGATTGCGGCTGACCTTGTTAGCACTGCCTCTAATTACACTCTGCTAGGGGATCTCAATTTTCATTTTGATACTGCCCTGGACCATACAGCTACAGCACTTACAGACGGCCTAGCTGCACTACAATTAGTCCAACGAGTGAAGGCACCGACTCACGCTAAGGGCCACTTACAGGACCCTGTGTTCAGTAACTGTGCAGACCTTGTGGTTGGGCTACCAATCTCCCTCCCATGGACTGATAATCTACTAGTGCCTTTCACCTGGACCACATTTAAGCCACCCCCCGTGAGACCCACGGTAAGACATGCCAGATCCTGGGCGCGGCTACCAGTCGATGACTGGACTAGCAGACTCGCGATTGACAAACCCTCTTACAATGAGGACCCATGCCTGGCCAACCTGGATCACGTTGACTGGATCACAAAAGCGTTTGAAACCATTCTCCCCCTGAGTAAAAATAACGATGAAACACTCCCACAAAACGGCCGCTGGTATTCAGAGGCTCTCAGGGAAAAGAAATGCGAATGCAGAAAAATAGAAAGATGATGGCGTCTAGACTACTCTCTGGAGGAAAAAAACCCGTTACCGAGAGGCAATCAAACTCTACAAAGGCGAGGTCAAATCTGCCCAATCTGTATATTTCTCGGACAAAATCATACTAGCAAAATCCAAACCTAAGGAAATTTTTCAAATTCTGAAAAAACTCACAAAACCTCCATCTTCTAACCTGCACGAGGAAAAAACAACAGACCACTGTAATGACTTGGCAGAATTTTTCCACCAAAAAGTCAATAAAATCTACTCATCCTTCCCCTCTACAGGTACTGTCCCCATAGCCCAGGATCAAACAAATCTGGGAACCACTTTATCAGAACCCCATCCTACACTGGACCACTTCCCCCCCCTAGACCTTGAATCCTTGGACTCCATTGACCGCAAGGTAAAATCTGGGTCCCCATGCGACCCAGCACCTCCACAAGACATGATGCTGGCACCCCAGGTCACTTTACTAACCATTGTGGACCTCCTGAACGCCTCCATTACCTCTGGCACTGTCCCTCCCGCTTGGAAGCGGGCCATGGTCCGAGCTCTGCTGAAAAAACCCAATCTAGATCCCTCTGACTTTAGCAACTACCGGCCGATTTCTCTGCTCCTCTGGGTGAGCAAAATCCTTGAGAGGTACATCAATCTCCAGCTGGTGAATTTCCTTGAAAATAACCAGCTGTTAGATGCCACCCAGGCGGGTTTTAGACCCAAACACGGAACAGAGACCGCCCTTCTAACAGTCATTGAGGAAACCAGAAAAATCCTAGATCAGGGGGGTCAGTGGCAGTGATCCTCCTTGACCTAAGCGCGGCATTCGATACTAACAGCCATGACACCCTGCTGAGCCGCCTCTCGAGTGTCGGAATAGTAGATAGTGCTTGGCTATGGCTCAAATCCTTCTTGAGCGACAGATCATTCCAATTCTTTGATGGAGAGACTGTGTCCATGAGTAGGCCGTTGAGGTGCGGAGTCCCACAAGGCTCCTCTTTAAGCCCTGCGCTTTTCAACATCTATATGAGACCACTGGCTGAGGTTGTTCGTCCATTTGGGGTTAAGATCATTTCTTATGCGGACGACACCCAGCTGGTGGTCTCCTTGGCGCAGGAGGCCGACCTGCTGTTGTCAGGTGGGCTAATGAAGTGCTTAGGAGAGGTAAAGGGCTGGATGACCGCCTCATCTCTCAAGCTCAGTGGGGACAAAACAGAGCTGATGCTCCTGGGCCCTGCAAACTCCACCTTTTTCAATTCCTTGTGGCCTTCTTGTCTAGGTTACCCCCCAGTACCCGAGGATAATATCAAGAGCCTTGGGGTGTGGCTGGACAAGACCCTCTCATTTAACATCCAGGCTACAAAACTCTCAGCTACCTGCTTCGGAATTCTTAGGATGCTAAAGAAAGTCCTCCCACTTCTACCTATGGAGGCAAAGCAGGTGGCCATCCAAGGTCTTATACAGTCCTGCCTCGACTTCAATAATGTTCTCTACCTTGGCGCCCCGGAGTACACCTTGCGCAGACTACAGATAGTGCAGAACTGTGCAGCCCGCACACTGTTACAGCTGCCACGCAGACAATCAGCCAAACCTGGTCTGATCAGCCTGCACTGGCTGCCAGTGCGACAGAGAATCATCTTTAAGGCCATGTGTATTGCCCATCAGGCCTTTTGGGACACAGGACCTAGGATTACCCGGGACCTATTAAAACAGTACCACCCCAGCAGAAACCTTCGATCTAGCCAGGCCTTTATGGCGATAGTTCCGAGAATAAAAAAGGCAAGGGCGGGTGGCAGGACATTCACCCATAATGCCTCCAAGATCTGGAACTCACTTCCTCTTCATCTTAGATCCAACCCTAATCTCCCCTCATTCCGGAAACAGCTGAAGACTTTTTTGTTTAACTCCCCTCAGTAACATCAACAAGTTACCTCTTCAAGCAATTTCTATTCTGGTCTCTAGCGGTTGGACGCCTCTGGGCAGCAACCGCGCTCTATAAATCTACTTTTCATTTCATTTCTGAACCTCTGTAAAACTCTCTCTCTAAATCTCTCTCTCTCTCTAAATCTCACTCTAAATCTCTCTCACTCTAAATCACTCTCTCTCTAAATCTCTCTATCTCTCTCTCTCTCTCTCTCTCTCTCTCTCTCTCTCTCTCTCTAAATCTCTCTAAATCTCTCTCTCTAAATCTCTCGTTCTCTATAAATCTATTTCCCTAAATCTCTCTCTAAATCTCTCTCTCTATATCTCTCTCTATATATATATATCTCTCTCTCTAAAACTCTCACTCTCAAAATCTCTCTCTAAATCTCTCTCTCTCTTCCCCCCCCTCAGCTCCCCCCTCTTCTCAATTTTTCCTCCCCCTGTCGGCATTTTCTTGCTTTCAAACTCATCCAGAATCTTTCATTATTTTCCAACTAGCTCTTTGAAACCCACAAGTCCTCTCACCAATCTCTCCCTCTCTCTCTAAATCTCTCAATCTTTCTCAATCTCTCTCTCTCTTGCTCTCTCTCTCTAAATCTCTCTCTCTCTAAATCTCTTGCTCTCTCTCTCTAAATCGCTCTCTAAATCTCTCTCTCTAAATCTCTCTAAATCTCTTGCTCTCTCTCTCTAAATATCTCACTCTCTAAATTTCTCACTCTCTAAATCTCTCTCTCTCTCTAAATCTCTCTCCAGACTCTCCTTGGGCTACAGAAGTTTATGTTCAGTTTTGGCATAGAATGAATAGCCACATGTGTAATGAGTGTACAGTGGGGGTTTAGCTTCCCTTGGCATAGCCATTAGATCTCGCCTTTGGGACCTTATAAGTGTTTAGTTATCCAGCACAATATCCTTGGTGCAACAACATCAACTGTTGCATGGCTAAACACTTATAAGGTCCCAAAGACGAGACCTATTGGCTATGCCAATGCTTGTTTTCGCTTAGTTACAGCATTAATATGTGGGGAAAATGCATAGGGACAATTTTCTCCCTGCGTCTAGGCCTCCTCAAAATCATTGCATATCCGGACTCTGCTTCTGTCTGAGTTTTCTGATTCTTGATTAAAATGTTTACTGAGACTTGGAATTAGCCTGATTTGTAATTGAAAGTAAAAGTTCGCAGGTCGAGCACTTTGGTGATAGAGATGAATTTGGAAAGAAAGATTTCAAATTGAAACATTCCCCTCACTGTTTATTGCGCCGTTTACTGCTACCTGTCTCACTGTCATCAGTACTTAGTCCAGTTGATGATGATACACATAACTATTACAAATGGGTGATGGACGTGTAATGAGTGCAAAGTAATATCTGATACCCTAGGGCAAGTTTGCATTGAATGATATGATGATGCTTTCCTGCCTGCAAGATTGCTTATGGTATCTGGTTTGCCAAATAGCTATGGGTTATATATAAGCTGAGTTGCTTATTTTCTGCTGTGACATGATAAAAAAACCTTACTGAAGATTGCAGTCAGCATATTTTATTGATATTGTCATTGCACCATTGTGAGGCTCATATTGTAAGTTTCCTGGACTCTGCTGACCAGGACAAAAGATACATATATTTGCAGTTTATGTCCCAAACGTACAGGTAGCATACAAGACTGGACCATCCCCGTACAATTTATCACCAGATCCACTGGGGAGTGGCGGGGGGTGGAGTTTTTATATTGCATATGGTTTGGAATAATGGCTACACCTCAAATGTCAGCCTATTACAACATGGAGGTCTACTGTATGTCCATGGACTGAATGTCTATGTAGTGTGTGAGCCAGAGTCTCAGGTGCCACTTCTCAGCCACTTCTTACACTAATCATTGTCATGTACATCCTTCCTACTGTCTTCTGTGCTCCTCATCCTTAAACTGTTATAATTCTGACAGCTCTCTTCTACCTCTGACAGATCATCCCAGTCTCTGACAGATCATCCCAGATCTATCCTCCATTCCAAGCACTTTCAGATCACGCTAAGCTCTAGTACTTTCCTCTCTTGCTACAGCTGCGCAGAGGTGAGCACCGCTATGGTAAGGAGTTGAAAGAATGTGAGCACTGGCCGGCCAGAATTCATCCTTGGAACTGAATAGAAAAACAGTGAAACCACTGAGACATTTCCACATCACATTGTTGTGTGCAGAATCGAGCCTGTGCTTTTAATTATCACATTTTCGTTTTTGACACTCCAAAACCTTTGGCAGGTGCTTTCCAGTGAGAAAATAGCACTTCGATTGAAATTCTGAAGCGTGTACACCTTCAGCTATTTTACTGTAGGAGGGACATTCCCAGTCCCAATTTTGAGAAGTTGAAATGACTATTTGTAATACATATCTTTTTTTATGGTTGGCCCTATGTTAGTACTTTTCATTAAAAACACACATCATTGGAGTCTTTAAAACCCCTTCTTCTTCCAAACCTATGTCACACAAAAAAAAAACCTTTTTAAACTCTGGCTGTTAGGATTTATAATGTTTAGAGCTGGATTTCCAGCTATAAAATGTTTTTTTTTGTTGCAAAAATGATAAATTAAAATACACTTTCTGAAGGTTAGAAGGATATATTCAAACTCTCCTAGACTTCTACTGACGGTATGGGAACCTGCAGCATCACACACACTTTAAGACTTCTATTGATAATATGAGGACCAGGAAGACACACCCCTGAAATCTGATTTCTGATTGGTTGCTTTCTGTCCTTAGCAACTGCACTGTCTGTGTGTGTAGAGAGAGAATATTTTTGTGTGTATAGGAGGGCATTCATCACACACACTGTCTGAAAAATAGGAATTATGAAGCCCTCTTCAAAATTTCACTCAGACAGCTGAGAGAGCTCCCCTCAGTATGTAAGCACTGTAAACGTTATGAGGACCGGCTTTCCGGTCCTCATAGCGCACTGGTCCTCATAACGTTGGTGTGCAAACATGTTCTGGTCCTCATAAATATAGATATACAAACACAGAGCCACACACACACACAGAGCCACACCCACACACACAGACAGAGCCACTCACACAAACAGACAGAGCCACTCACACACACAGACAGAGCCACTCACACACACAGACAGAGCCACTCACACACACAGACAGAGCCACTCACACACACAGACAGAGCCACTCACACACAGACAGAGCCACTCACACACACAGACAGAGCCACCCACACACACAGAGCCACACACACAGAGCCACTCACACACACAGACAGAGCCACTCACACACACAGACAGAGCCACTCACACACACAGACAGAGCCACTCACAGTGCTGCTCACTTTTCAGCAATATCGTCCAACATACCCGGCCTTTACCTATCATTTGTATCACAGGAATGCTCACAACAATTTACAACTCCTCTCAATTTTCAAAAAGGTCCAGCTTTCTACTTTTGAATAAAAGGTCTGTGGCAAAGAAAGCGCCCACCCTGAATCAGAATGACGACTCCCTTTGATGCATCACAGCAAAACCAGTCCTGTCCTTTTCTGAGAATCACAGGCATATCACACTCCTTGGCATTACCACCCTCTGCAGAATCAAGGAAAAAGCTTGTAGCAGCACATTTGTAAGTGAAACAATAAGGGAACCCTGGGCTCTCTAGAGAAGGCATGTTTGGCGTCTCTGACTCTTAGGGGCCAATTGTATGGGGGAACTACTGATTGTGTCCGAGAAAAGGCCTGGTGATCAGATATGGTGGACTACCAAATGAGAGAAAAGTAGAGCATCAACACACTCATTTGAAGGTCTAATGTTGGACTGAGATGACGATCCCACCAGCAAATGTTGTGTTATCTATTTTTCCTATGGGAGATCTTGCTGTTTTCTTATGTTATCTCTGAAACCAATAAAATATGTTAAAAAAATGAGTGAACTGATATACACAACTTGCATGAATGATCCCAACCAGTGAGGCTTTACAATTTCCCATTAGTACTCTGTAATTGAGATTTCAATTTATGAAGCAGTTTTCCAGCTGTACATATTGCTATACATACATATGGTCAATCCATTTAGTTACATCATCTCTATTTCGAAGGCAACATACACACATGGGAAAAAAGCATAGGCACCTGGGAAACATACTACACAAAGTAAATTAGGGGTGAAAAATCAGCATCTCCCTGAAGCATCAGACCCAATGCACTATTTAGAGCAGATCTGCAATAACTGACTCATCTCCCTGCAAAATCATCTTCTCCAGGACCGCGAGAAGATGCAAGGCTTTCTCAGTTTGATGAGTCAGCAGATGGCCGGAAAGGAGACACGGACAGCGGGGGGGGGGGGTGGCCGGAAAGGAGACACGGACAGGTGACAAGACACAAGCACCAGTCACACTGCGGCTGGGCAATACAGACCAGCGGGCTCAGGGGGGGCTGGAACCCTGCAGCGAGGGGCTGGCAGGCTTCAGGACAAGGCAAGTGCCGCGGACCAGCCTAGGGGACTGAGATCCTGGGACCGAGGTCCGAGGACTCACTGGCGCTCCCTGCAGCGGCCGGCAATTGTAGGGGGAGGGACGAGCAGCTGGGAGCGGGGTGGGGTCACCGGGCGGCGATAGCAGGGGCGGAAAAGAACAGACAACAGCAGAGGGCAAGGCTGCCCTTAACTACAAAGTACTACTAAGCAGGCTAAATAAAGTGAAAAACGGGCACAGACTACTACAAAACAGAAAACTACAAAAATACTACTAAAAACAGGCTATATATGGTGAAAGCGGGCACAGAATAAGGGTTATAGAGCACAATCTACCAGACACAGTGCGGCAGGATGAGGAGACCAGCGGGCTCAGGAAGGGCTCGAACCCTGCAACGAGGGACTGGCGGGGTTCAGGACGAGGCGAGTGCCGCGTGTTAAGTGGGTTAAGTATAAAGAGGTCAACCCACCAGCACACAGCTACAAAAGGAGAACAGGTGACTGTGTTTTTGACCAGATGGAATCAAATTCAGTGGCATTCACTGCTGGTATAAACGTGATCCTGGGTAGCATGCGTGATAGGATTAAATGGCAGACAATGTAATAATATTGCCATTAAAAATGTATGCATCCTCATTCAATTACAACCTAATGTTAATAGTACCCCTCTCAATGGTACATATTCTGACCTCGGAAGAAAGAAAAGATTAAATTGGCACTTCACTGCGGTTGACGTTTATTTCACGAGGTTATCTTAGATGCTTGAAAAAGCATGGAAAGCTTGTAGATTCACATCTTTAAAAGCCAGATAAGTGCACACATTTACTGACAATGTGGCAAAATATGAGAATACCTTTACAAGGCTGACAAGGAGACATGGACAGCGGGGGCGGGAAAGGAGACACTGACAGGGGGGGGAGCGGGAAAGGAGACACGGACAGCGGAAGGGGGGGGGTTGGCCGGAAAGGAGACACGGACAGCGGGGGGGGGTGGCCGGAAAGGAGACATGGACAGCGGGAGGGGGAGGGGGGGGCGGGTGAGGAGACACGGACAACGGGGGGGGCGGAAAAGGAGACACGGACAACGGGGGGCGGAAAAGGAGACACGGCTAGCGGCACACACACATCATACATAAAGAGAGATGCCTCAAGCCCGTGATCAGAGACAGATGAGGCGAGCCTCGGCCATGAAGGTTTCAGTGTAAGGCTCGTTTTTTTTCATCTACCATGCGCTCATATTAAAAACGTGCATCTTTAGAGCACGCTACTTACCCGCTAGCACCCACGTGGTGCCTACTTTACTTCACCTCAGCTGTGCGCCCATCCTGGCTGCAAGGAAAGGCCCCTCAGCAAAACGCCCGGGTTGCAATCTCGGCTCAGCAGCGGGCCGTCGCCGCGGTGACGTGGGCAGCTTGAATGGCGGGAGGAGGGCGGGAACAAACATGGACAGCGGGAGGGGGCGGCAAAAAGACACGGCAGGGAAGAATAGAATGGCGGACCTAATCAGCGGGAGGGGGAGCGGAAACAGAGACGGACAGCGGGAGGGGGGGCGGGAAAAAGACAGCGGGAACCGAGGACAGCAACCTACCTCATCTTAAGGAGACTTAAAATGGCGGCCACAAACTTTTGAAATCTTTCGGAATTGGGGGCGTGGTTTTGCTGTGCTGAATGACGGACGACGTCACTGTCTAAAGAACAGCAAAACTTACGCCCCCAAATCTGAAAAGGACGGGGCTACATCGGAGTAACGGATCTCTCCTCCAATGGCTGGCCTCTGTTTAGGAAGCCAGCCAATGAAGGAGAGACAGGGCAGGGAGGCGGGACCTTCTGCGCTACTAAGAGTCATTAAATCTCCGGCCTAAGACTGCGCAAGCGCAGCCTTTTAGGCCTTTGACCTAAAAAATAACCCCATGGTAAACTTAGTAACCCAATAGACCAGACTGCACAGTCCTATAAATTCGTAATGTTCAGCTCATAATGCCCAGCTCTAATCCTGAAAAAAGGCCACGATTGTGTCATATAATTTACAGGAGTGAGTAGTCACTGAAAGTTTAGGCTGTCCATAATAGTTAAAAGAGCATCAAGATATAGAATGTCATGTTGTGCCGTGATAATGTAAACAATCATAAAAAAGATAAAGATAAGAGAATGAATAGCCCGAATACCTGTTGGCGTGTGGCGGTATGAATGGAAAGCAGAATGCTGGAAGTTCGTAGGTATAGTTCTGTTTCAAGTCGCGCTGTGTCCTGCAGACCGATACATAAACAGGTCACGAAATTATGAAATAAAAGATCGAAACTATCCAATAACGCAAAGGTCAGTCTTATAATAAATATCTTTACCTAGTATCTCAGGAAAACGCAGGCACTGGATTAATCCAACAGGGGTCTGCCTCCGATAGTGTCCATGGCCGAGGTAGCAATGTAACCAGCGATGTTGGATTTGCTTAAGTACCGTTCGGCGAGAAGTAAATGTAAAACACCTGGGGTCTCTACGGAAAGCTAGAGCGCTGATCCGGAAGTTGGGGAGTGAAACGGTAAAACGGAAGTATGAAAATGGCGATACTTGTGCTAATTCAATCACGTCGTTGAACAAATGGGTAGCATAAATACTGTTCGGCGGGAAATAAATGTGAAGCACCAGAGGTGTCTTCATAAAGCTAGAGCGCTGACCCGGAAGTCTCCTTTCTGGTGAAGAATTGGCTTGGTAGTTTAGTCTGCCCTGTTCCCATGATGCACTGGGCCAGGGACAGACTGATTTGCTTATAGCCAGGTTCTGAGCTGGGATGGTGCAGTGAGATAAATAACGGTGATGGATCAAGCCCTGATCTTTGGACTGGGTAAGAGTGGTCTGCTTAATTCAGACACTCTGTTCATCACCACCCCCTTTTCTGTATCGTTTTTGGCCACTATAGGTGTGGCAGGGTATACTCAGACATGAGTCCCTTTCTCACTGCACCATCAGGATTCAAGCAAGCCGGGCCGAAGACGACTGAAATGCCAGAAACCGGTCCCCGGTAGCTTGTCTCCTTTCTGGTGAAGAATTGGCTTGGTAGTTTAGTCTGCCCTGTTCCCATGATGCACTGGGCCAGGGACAGACTGATTTGCATATAGCCAGGTTCTGAGCTGGGATGGTGCAGTGAGATAAATAACGGTGATGGATCAAGCCCTGATCTTTGGACTGGGTAAGAGTGGTCTGCTTAATTCAGACACTCTGTTCATCACCACCCCCTTTTCTGTATCGTTTTTGGCCACTATAGGTGTGGCAGGGTATACTCAGACATGAGTCCCTTTCTCACTGCACCATCAGGATTCAAGCAAGCCGGGCCGAAGACGGCTGAAATGCCAGAAACCGGTCCCCGGTAGCTTGTCTCCTTTCTGGTGAAGAATTGGCTTGGTAGTTTAGTCTGCCCTGTTCCCATGATGCACTGGGCCAGGGACAGACTGATTTGCATATAGCCAGGTTCTGAGCTGGGATGGTGCAGTGAGATAAATAACGGTGATGGATCAAGCCCTGATCTTTGGACTGGGTAAGAGTGGTCTGCTTAATTCAGACACTCTGTTCATCACCACCCCCTTTTCTGTATCGTTTTTGGCCACTATAGGTGTGGCAGGGTATACTCAGACATGAGTCCCTTTCTCACTGCACCATCAGGATTCAAGCAAGCCGGGCCGAAGACGGCTGAAATGCCAGAAACCGGTCCCCGGTAGCTTGTATCCTTTCTGGTGAAGAATTGGCTTGGTAGTTTAGTCTGCCCTGTTCCCATGATGCACTGGGCCAGGGACAGACTGATTTGCATATAGCCAGGTTCTGAGCTGGGATGGTGCAGTGAGATAAATAACGGTGATGGATCAAGCCCTGATCTTTGGACTGGGTAAGAGTGGTCTGCTTAATTCAGACACTCTGTTCATCACCACCCCCTTTACTGTATCGTTTTTGTCCACTATAGGTGTGGCAGGGTATACTCAGACATGAGTCCCTTTCTCACTGCACCATCAGGATTCAAGCAAGCCGGGCCGAAGACGGCTGAAATGCCAGAAACCGGTCCCCGGTAGCTTGTCTCCTTTCTGGTGAAGAATTGGCTTGGTAGTTTAGTCTGCCCTGTTCCCATGATGCACTGGGCCAGGGACAGACTGATTTGCATATAGCCAGGTTCTGAGCTGGGATGGTGCAGTGAGATAAATAACGGTGATGGATCAAGCCCTGATCTTTGGACTGGGTAAGAGTGGTCTGCTTAATTCAGACACTCTGTTCATCACCACCCCCTTTTCTGTATCGTTTTTGGCCACTATAGGTGTGGCAGGGTATACTCAGACATGAGTCCCTTTCTCACTGCACCATCAGGATTCAAGCAAGCCGGGCCGAAGACGGCTGAAATGCCAGAAACCGGTCCCCGGTAGCTTGTCTCCTTTCTGGTGAAGAATTGGCTTGGTAGTTTAGTCTGCCCTGTTCCCATGATGCACTGGGCCAGGGACAGACTGATTTGCATATAGCCAGGTTCTGAGCTGGGATGGTGCAGTGAGATAAATAACGGTGATGGATCAAGCCCTGATCTTTGGACTGGGTAAGAGTGGTCTGCTTAATTCAGACACTCTGTTCATCACCACCCCCTTTTCTGTATCGTTTTTGGCCACTATAGGTGTGGCAGGGTATACTCAGACATGAGTACATTTCTCACTGCACCATCAGGATTCAAGCAAGCCGGGCCGAAGACGGCTGAAATGCCAGAAACCGGTCCCCGGTAGCTTGTCTCCTTTCTGGTGAAGAATTGGCTTGGTAGTTTAATCTGCCCTGTTCCCATGATGCACTGGGCCAGGGACAGACTGATTTGCATATAGCCAGGATCTGAGCTGGGATGGTGCAGTGAGATAAATAACGGTGATGGATCAAGCCCTGATCTTTGGACTGGGTAAGAGTGGTCTGCTTAATTCAGACACTCTGTTCATCACCACCCCCTTTTCTGTATCGTTTTTGGCCACTATAGGTGTGGCAGGGTATACTCAGACATGAGTCCCTTTCTCACTGCACCATCAGGATTCAAGCAAGCCGGGCCGAAGACGGCTGAAATGCCAGAAACCAGTCCCCGGTAGCTTGTCTCCTTTCTGGTGAAGAATTGGCTTGGTAGTTTAGTCTGCCCTGTTCCCACTGGGCCAGGGACAGACTGATTTGCATATAGCCAGGTTCTGAGCTGGGATGGTGCAGTGAGATAAATAACGGTGATGGATCAAGCCCTGATCTTTGGACTGGGTAAGAGTGGTCTGCTTAATTCAGACACTCTGTTCATCACCACCCCCTTTTCTGTATCGTTTTTGGCCACTATAGGTGTGGCAGGGTATACTCAGACATGAGTCCCTTTCTCACTGCACCATCAGGATTCAAGCAAGCCGGGCCGAAGACGGCTGAAATGCCAGAAACCGGTCCCCGGTAGCTTGTCTCCTTTCTGGTGAAGAATTGGCTTGGTAGTTTAGTCTGCCCTGTTCCCATGATGCACTGGGCCAGGGACAGACTGATTTGCATATAGCCAGGTTCCGAGTTGGGATGGTGCAGTGAGATAAATAACGGTGATGGATCAAGCCCTGATCTTTGGACTGGGTAAGAGTGGTCTGCTTAATTCAGACACTCTGTTCATCACCACCCCCCTTTTCTGTATCGTTTTTGGCCACTATAGGTGTGGCAGGGTATACTCAGACATGAGTCCCTTTCTCACTGCACCATCAGGATTCAAGCAAGCCGGGCCGAAGACGGCTGAAATGCCAGAAACCGGTCCCCGGTAGCTTGTCTCCTTTCTGGTGAAGAATTGGCTTGGTAGTTTAGTCTGCCCTGTTCCCATGATGCACTGGGCCAGGGACAGACTGATTTGCATATAGCCAGGTTCTGAGCTGGGATGGTGCAGTGAGATAAATAACGGTGATGGATCAAGCCCTGATCTTTGGACTGGGTAAGAGTGGTCTGCTTAATTCAGACACTCTGTTCATCACCACCCCCTTTTCTGTATCGTTTTTGGCCACTATAGGTGTGGCAGGGTATACTCAGACATGAGTCCCTTTCTCACTGCACCATCAGGATTCAAGCAAGCCGGGCCGAAGACGGCTGAAATGCCAGAAACCGGTCCCCGGTAGCTTGTCTCCTTTCTGGTGAAGAATTGGCTTGGTAGTTTAGTCTGCCCTGTTCCCATGATGCACTGGGCCAGGGACAGACTGATTTGCATATAGCCAGGTTCTGAGCTGGGATGGTGCAGTGAGATAAATAACGGTGATGGATCAAGCCCTGATCTTTGGACTGGGTAAGAGTGGTCTGCTTAATTCAGACACTCTGTTCATCACCACCCCCTTTTCTGTATCGTTTTTGGCCACTATAGGTGTGGCAGGGTATACTCAGACATGAGTCCCTTTCTCACTGCACCATCAGGATTCAAGCAAGCCGGGCCGAAGACGGCTGAAATGCCAGAAACCGGTCCCCGGTAGCTTGTCTCCTTTCTGGTGAAGAATTGGCTTGGTAGTTTAATCCCTCGACTCCTCACAATCTGGCTTCCGAGCAAAACACAGCACTGAGACCGCCCTCATCGCAGCAACAGACGACATTCGAACTCTACTGGACAATGGAGACACAGTCGCCCTCATCCTCCTCGACCTCTCTGCAGCATTTGACACAGTCTGCCACAGCACCCTTCTACAACGCCTCAATAACATCGGAATCCAAGGAAAAGCACTTGAATGGATCACCTCGTTCCTCACCGGAAGAACTCAGAAAGTCCGCCTCCCACCATTCAAGTCCGAGGCCACTGAAGTCATCTGTGGCGTACCACAAGGATCCTCACTCAGCCCCACCCTCTTCAACGTATACATGAGCCCCCTCGCGACCATCGCCCGCCAACACAACCTCAACATCATCTCCTATGCGGATGACACTCAACTAATCCTTTCTCTCACCAATGACCCCAGCACCGCCAAAACTAACCTACACGAAGGAATGAAAGAAGTTGCCGAATGGATGAAACAAAGCCGTCTGAAACTGAACTCAGACAAAACAGAAGTCCTCATCTTAGGTACATCCCCCTCTGCATGGGACGACTCCTGGTGGCCGGAAGCCCTCGGAAAGGCACCCATCCCGACAGACCACGCACGGAACTTAGGCATCATACTGGACTCTTCACTCTCAATGAATAGACAAGTCAGCGCCGTATCCTCTTCCTGCTTCAACATTCTTCGCATGCTGAGAAAAACATTTCGCTGGATCCCCACCGAAACAAGGAAAACAGTCACCCATGCTCTGGTCACGAGCCGACTGGACTACGGAAACACCCTCTACGCAGGCATTACCGCTAAACTCCAGAAGAAACTCCAACGAATCCAAAACGCCTCAGCCAGGATCATATTAGACATCCCACGCAACGAACACATCTCCGGTCACCTTAAAGACCTCCACTGGCTACCCGTCAATAAGAGGATCACTTTCCGACTGCTAACCCACGCACACAAATCACTCTACGACATCGGACCAGAATGCCTCAACTCACGACTGTCCTTCTACACCCCCTCCCGCCAACTACGTTCTTCCAGCCAAGCCCTCGCCACTGTACCTCGCATCAACAAGACCACCATGGGCGGCAGATCCTTCTCATACCTGGCTGCTAAAACATGGAACTCACTCCCCGCTTACCTTCGCCTTACCCAGAACCACCTAGCATTCAGAAAGCAGCTTAAAACGTGGATATTTGACAAGTAATCTTCCTCCCCCCTCTAAGCGCCTTGGGACCCTCTGGGTATGTAGTGCGCTATATAAATTCTCTGACTTGACTTGACTTGACTGCCCTGTTCCCATGATGCACGGGGCCAGGGACAGACTGATTTGCATATAGCCAGGTTCTGAGCTGGAATGGTGCAGTGAGATAAATAACGGTGATGGATCAAGCCCTGATCTTTGGACTGGGTAAGAGTGGTCTGCTTAATTCAGACACTCTGTTCATCACCACCCCCTTTTCTGTATCGTTTTTGGCCACTATAGGTGTGGCAGGGTATACTCAGACATGAGTCCCTTTCTCACTGCACCATCAGGATTCAAGCAAGCCGGGCCGAAGACGGCTGAAATGCCAGAAACCGGTCCCCGGTAGCTTGTCTCCTTTCTGGTGAAGAATTGGCTTGGTAGTTTAGTCTGCCCTGTTCCCATGATGCACTGGGCCAGGGACAGACTGATTTGCATATAGCCAGGTTCTGAGCTGGGATGGTGCAGTGAGATAAATAACGGTGATGGATCAAGCCCTGATCTTTGGACTGGGTAAGAGTGGTCTGCTTAATTCAGACACTCTGTTCATCACCACCCCCTTTTCTGTATCGTTTTTGGCCACTATAGGTGTGGCAGGGTATACTCAGACATGAGTCCCTTTCTCACTGCACCATCAGGATTCAAGCAAGCCGGGCCGAAGACGGCTGAAATGCCAGAAACCGGTCCCCGGTAGCTTGTCTCCTTTCTGGTGAAGAATTGGCTTGGTAGTTTAGTCTGCCCTGTTCCCATGATGCACTGGGCCAGGGACAGACTGATTTGCATATAGCCAGGTTCTGAGCTGGGATGGTGCAGTGAGATAAATAACGGTGATGGATCAAGCTCTGATCTTTGGACTGGGTAAGAGTGGTCTGCTTAATTCAGACACTCTGTTCATCACCACCCCCTTTTCTGTATCGTTTTTGGCCACTATAGGTGTGGCAGGGTATACTCAGACATGAGTCCCTTTCTCACTGCACCATCAGGATTCAAGCAAGCCGGGCCGAAGACGGCTAAAATGCCAGAAACCGGTCACCGGTAGCTTGTCTCCTTTCTGGTGAAGAATTGGCTTGGTAGTTTAGTCTGCCCTGTTCCCGTGATGCACTGGGCCAGGCTGATTTGCATATAGCCAGGTTCTGAGCTGGGATGGTGCAGTGAGATAAATAACGGTGATGGATCAAGCCCTGATCTTTGGACTGGGTAAGAGTGGTCTGCTTAATTCAGACACTCTGTTCATCACCACCCCCTTTTCTGTATCGTTTTTGGCCACTATAGGTGTGGCAGGGTATACTCAGACATGAGTCCCTTTCTCACTGCACCATCAGGATTCAAGCAAGCCGGGCCGAAGACGGCTGAAATGCCAGAAACCGGTCCCCGGTAGCTTGTCTCCTTTCTGGTGAAGAATTGGCTTGGTAGTTTAGTCTGCCCTGTTCCCATGATGCACTGGGCCAGGGACAGACTGATTTGCATATAGCCAGGTTCTGAGCTGGGATGGTGCAGTGAGATAAATAACGGTGATGGATCAAGCCCTGATCTTTGGACTGGGTAAGAGTGGTCTGCTTAATTCAGACACTCTGTTCATCACCACCCCCTTTTCTGTATCGTTTTTGGCCACTATAGGTGTGGCAGGGTATACTCAGACATGAGTCCCTTTCTCACTGCACCATCAGGATTCAAGCAAGCCGGGCCGAAGACGGCTGAAATGCCAGAAACCGGTCCCCGGTAGCTTGTCTCCTTTCTGGTGAAGAATTGGCTTGGTAGTTTAGTCTGCCCTGTTCCCATGATGCACTGGGCCAGGGACAGACTGATTTGCATATAGCCAGGTTCTGAGCTGGGATGGTGCAGTGAGATAAATAACGGTGATGGATCATGCCCTGATCTTTGGACTGGGTAAGAGTGGTCTGCTTAATTCAGACACTCTGTTCATCACCACCCCCTTTTCTGTATCGACCCGGAAGTTGGGGCGTTAATGAAACGGAAAAACGGAAGTATGAAAATGGTGATACTTGCGTTCATACGATAACATGATTAAACAAATGAAATATCAACTTCTTAAAGTTTCTGGTGATCCTACTTATTCTTAAAGCCTTCCTGCTACTTAATTGCAAGAAAGTAGTTCTCATCAAGAC